>NC_062231.1:5436286-5587729 GCF_902686445.1 Sciurus carolinensis
TCATTGACAGTTATGATAACTGAGAAGAGTAATGGAAACCTGTTATAAAGGCAATAAAATTAAATTTATCAAATGATACATTTTAGCACATATGTGAAAATGGCAACCTGTTATGCATTAGAACAACAGGCAAAATTTCAAGTAAATGAAATACATGTAATTGTGTGAAATTATACATCAATTTCTGGTTGATGCTTTGATATATTATGAAAATACTAAGATACACACACACATTGAAGAACAGAATATAAAAGGCTATGAATTCTGAGTCTTGTATTTTCTTTCATATCTTCCAGTTATGACTTCTGAACTCTATTTTAGAATTTTAATGCACTTAGAAAGAGGATTTTTTAACTGTTTTTTTACTGAAATTGTAGGAAGATTGGAATGGGTATGCCTTTGACCTTGAGATGGAATAAAATGAAAACATACAAACAAAGCTATGGTTTCCTTCAAGAATCTAGTTACAAAGCCAACCTGTCTAGTAAAGAAACATGAGAATTTTTGTTCTCCAAAGCAAATCACTAATAAAGAGAAATTCAAAAGTTTGAAGATTCTCTGTATAAAATATTGTGGCTTATACAGGTTATTGAGAAAATTTCTGAGGTGATACTTAATGATAAAAAGAAATCTATTATTATTGGGAAAAATTTGGCAGATATTTTTGGTATAAAATGTCAATTCACATAAAAGGACACCATCATTGCTGTGATGTGAGTGGCCAAACTGAAAGAAAAAGACAAAAAGATAAAAGATAAGGCATGATTTCAATTGTCTTCTGATAAACATTTTACTTGAAGTTTGTTCTGTGTATGTGTTCCATGCTATAGAAATGCTAAAAGGGTAGTTCAAGGACACTTTACTATTCTAGAGAGTGAGTCTCTTCTTTTTTTCTTTTTCCTGTTTTGCTTTAGTATAATGGACATCTTTCTAATATAATCTATGAGAAAGCAATACTGATTTAATGGAAGAGATTCAAAAAGATTCAAGATTAATGTCATCCATTATGAGCATGTATAACTTAGGAAAAGATCAGTGAATTGGGTTTGAATAATTTTGCCCCATGGAAGATGTAAGGGTCAAGTCCAAAGCCATTCATGGGAAAGATGGAGAATGAAGGACTCTCAGAGCATGGGTTTCCAGCTAGAATCTGTTCCTTGCTCACTATGTCAATTTTTTCTCCCAGTCCCCTCAGATTGATTCTCTAGGTTAATATGGTACAGATCATGATTGCTGGAGTAAAGGAAGTGACAGGCTAAACCCAGTGGCAGTTTTGACAAGCTTTCCAAGTCACACTTGGGCAAGGCTTCTCCAGGGAAGATGGACAGAGGGAAAGGAGGTGCAGGCACCATGTGAGGGCTTGGCACAGGATGCTGGAAAGTTCACAGGATCTAGAGGCCCAGGTGGAAGGGCTGGCTGGAATACCAATGAACTCCTATGGTCATGAGAGTCTGCAATGGTCACACAAGGGACAGTAGTTCCAAAACTATCACACATGAGCCAGAGGAGCCATATGGGAAAGGACAAAGATTTTTCCTAACCTGTCTCCATGTGGGACTGACCCAGCCCCAGCAAGCCTATGGTGAGCAGTTTGGAAAAGCGGTGGTCAGGGTAGCCCAGTTTTCCACAGGACGGCATGGCACACAGAACCCATCTTGTTTTGGAGGTGAACTGGTTCATCTCCCTCAATGACTTTGGACATGTACAGAGCTGCAGGACATCTTGCTGGCTAAGAACTTTGGAAAGCTCCCATTAGTGAGACTGGGCAGGGGTGGCAAGTTGGGAGTTGGGACTCTTGAGAAAGCAGGTGAGGAATGGACACACTGGGATTTACAGAGACTTCAGAGTTGATGCCTGCTCTAATAGGAACCTTGATTCAAAGCTCTGACTTCAGTCTAATTTGACCAATGAGGTAGTCTATCCTGACCTCCCTAGGCAGGAAAGACAGAAAACAGACCTTCCCAAGACTCATGGAGCTGAAAACTGGCCAAGAAAAGACAGACTTGGACTCCATGTATGCAATGGAGACTGTGTCAATACTAACTATTCTCTTTCAAAATTTTATGTTAAAAATTTATATTATAGGCAATGAATGGAATCCTCTTTTAATGTGCAATTTATTAATTCTTGAAGCTGATGGAGAATCCAGAATGGGATGCAAACAAAAAAGTATATTTTAATTCTTTGGCAATCTCTAATGACTCAACAATAGCACCAATGCAAATCTATGGTACCAACACATTTATGTGTTGAAAAGAAAATATGTTCAACATTGCAAGTCATGAATCCATCACATGAATAAAACTGAAGTGTAAAAGTCCAGGGGAAGCTACTACTATAAAGGACTACATGTTAACTATTCTGAAAAGGAAATAAAGTAGTTTAAGACATGTTAACACAAAAATTAAAAGTAGGGAAGGAAAAGTTTGCAACTTCAAAATACATACTATTTTGAAAGGAATAAGCAGTCCCAGACCTGGAACACACCTGAAAACCAGCTACATCTGCTTTCTTCTCCTCTGTGCTTCTATCTCAGGAGTGATTATCTACAATAAAAATGTAACTCTTGAAAATCTCCCTCTACATGCATCAGAACACATAGACCTTCATGGAACTCCTTTTGTAGTTTTAGCTGGAAGTCATGGAACTCAGGTCTTTCCTCTACAATTTTATTGATACAGTTTGACTGAGAAAATAATCACTGTAATGTGAGTAAAAATCTTCACATTCCATGGGGTTTTGTTTATGTTGTTCTGTACTAGGTATTGAATCCAGGGAAAATTTACTGATTTACCACTAAGCTACATCAATAGCACTCCTTATTTCTTTGTTTATTATTCTGAGACAGAGTCTCACTAAATTTAGCCAAGGCTAAATTCAAACTTTGACTTCTCCTGCATTAGTCTCCTAAGTAGCTGGGACTACAGGTGGACATTACCATGTCTCCCCAAACTGAATGTTTATGTGTGTAAGAGGAAACAAATGTGTAGGGTGCTTACAATATATACCTGGGGGAAAAGCACAAGTATCTATTTTTTAAGAAAATGTGTATGTCATTTTGTTGCTATCTCCATAATAATAAATTACTTAGTAAATAATCAATCTTATATCAGCAATTATAGGATTTGTCAAGTACCATAGCACATGATATAGTCAGCTATTTGGCTCCTGTGACAAAAAAATCTGACACGAAAAACTGAAGAGAAAGAAAAGCTTCTTTGAGGGCTCATGGTTTAAGGGGTTTCAGTCTGTAGAAGGCTGGCCTCATTCCTCAGGGTTTGAGGAGAGTTGAACATCATGGTGGAAGAGTGTGGCAGAGGAAAACAGTTCACATTTCAATCAGGAAGAAAAAAGAGAGAATTTCCATCCTCCAGATACAAAATATATGCCTCAAAGCCATGCCCCATGCCAGTCTCCTCCAGTCACACCCTACCACTTCAGTTACCACAGTTAACTTGAATCAAGGCATTAAGTCATTGATTGAGTTAAGAATCTCACAACCCAAACACTTCTCCTCTGAACCTTCTTGCATTGTCTCACAGGTGAGTATTCTGAAGACACCTCACATACAAACTATAACAACAATTTATTATTATACTGAAATATTCATAAAATAGGCTATATGATTGACAGTCACAATTCTTTAGGAAAGAAAATCTGATACCCTAAAGCCATAATTCACCAATTCATCTGCCATAAAATCTTGAGGAAATGTACTGATTTTTATGCACCCACAATGAAAGATTTTTTTCTATGTATTTTTTCTGAAAGGTTTTACAAAGGAATTTCATTTGAAATCATCCCCCAAAATGGAAAATATGTGATAAACTTAGTATCAGCATTCAGGGAAAGGAAAATGGTGAACAAAAATTTTAATTAATTCAAGAAAGGTGTGAAACACCTGTAAGACAGGGACTTACAGGGACTGTCATAGTGGCTTACAGATTAAGTTCACCACACCAAGGTTCCCCTTCTTCAGATGTTCAGTCTTCCCATTTTCCCTGAATCTCCAGCAAACTTTAATGTTTTCATGGTCTATTATTTCTCATTTATTCCTGGATTCAGTGATGTGGCACTTTAGTCCAGCTGTTTCCCATAGCAACATGTTTATGTGCTTACATGTTTATTAGCTGCTTTCCTTTTATTGCTGGACTTAATCCTGTCCCTCTTCCCCCAGAACTGAGGCCCAAATGGGCAATGCCATGGTGATGGATTGCCCATTATTCTTATGGTGCAGCTCATTGTGAATACATCTATTCACAGATTGGTGGACACCTCATTGCTAACCAGCATTACTGGTACCTCCCTACCTTCCATGAGATCTCTGTCCTCAGTGATTAGAGCTTGAGTAGCTCCCTAATGCCCATGCCACCAAGACATGGCCCTGCATACCAGATTCCCCTGAGCAACCTAGCCAACAATTTTTGACAACAAATATGCCATGTACTTCCTAATTCATCTGACAGCCATCTTGAGATTTTTCTTAACAAACCACACCAAGAAACAAAATAGGAAGTCAGAATTCTCCCTCTGTAGTAATGACCTTTTATTGCAACTGCTGTTACTTTACATTTTAATTTTTATTTGTTCCTTTTAGATATACATGACAGTAGAATATATTTTGACATATCATGCATACATGGATTATGACTTTCCATTCTTGTGGTTGTACCTGTTAAGTTTCTCTGGTCATGTATTCAAATATGAACATAGGAAGTTATTTCCATTCATTTCCATTCATTCTTTTGTCTTTATGGTTTCCATTCCCCTACTTTCCCTTCATTTTCCTTTGTCTAATCCAATGAACTTACATTGGATGAACTAATCTCCCCAACCCATTAGTTACTTTAAATAGTGCTACCCTTCCTAGTGACTCGACAAACTCAACAAGTCCAGAGGTGAACTTTCTCCTCATAGCATAAAGTAACCCATGGTACCTAAAAAGCAAAAGAGATCAGGGAGCTCAAAGTAAAAGAGTAAAGCTTCAGACCTGAGGTGAATGCACCCATCTCCAGGGTTCTGCAAAGATGACAAAGGACACCCCAAAAAGGAGAATTAATTCCGTTCTGTGTTCCTCCAGGATGTCCAGTGTTGCTACAAGTATCCCTTCAGTCTCTTCCTGTGATAGCCAGAACTCTGATGTTTTCTGTTAGTTTTTTTTTTTTTCATTCATTGATCTGAAGGACTTGACATGAAATTTTACATTATCCTCAGCAAATGAGGTCACCAAGAAAGGAAGCAGACAGGGATCAGACAACATGTTAGCTTAACAAAAAATTAATGACTTTTATTGAATATGAATCAAAATTTTAAATCAGTTAGGTGTGTGTGCATGAGTGTATCTGTGTGTGTGTGTGTGTGTGTGTGTGTGTGTGTGTGTGTGTGTGTTTGTGTGTTTTAGATAGGGTTTGGGTACATTTTCTGGGATTCAAGTGATTCTCTAACCTTAGCCTCCTGAGAAACTAGATTTATCAGTGTGGGCCATCATGCTGCCTAACCAGAGCCACATTTAACAAGTAACTCAATACTAAATAAGTCCTGTTAGTCAGTTTTGAGTCTGTATAACAAATAACTGAGATAAAAACTTACAGATATACTAAGGTTTATTTTGATTCACAGCTTTGGTTGTTTTGGTTTATCAATTGTTGATCATGTTGTTTTGGGGTGGTGGAAGTGTACAATGGAGAAAAATTTCAGAGAATAACAGATAAAAGGGTGGTACTCTAATGATTCCACTAGTATGCTCCCAATAATGTACTGGGTTTCATCTCTCCCCTTCTCTGTTTTTCTTTCTATGGTAGTCAGGATAGAATCCAGGTCTTTGAACATGCTAGGCAAGCACTGTACCACTGAGCCAAATCCTCAGGTCCTAGGTCTCACCACTTATAGTCTCCCTCACATCCCAGTAGCTCCATATTAGAATCCAAGCCTTGACTATATAAACATTTGGGGCTGATGAAGATCCAAACTATCAACAACTTCCTTATACCTGTAGCCAAAGACAACAAATAGAGAAACAGAACACCCAATCTCCGGACCACTCTCATGTGGCAGCCAAAAGAGCTCTGATGTATATTGAGAAATTACAGGAAATAAATTCAGTAATAACTCCAAACTGTAGGAGTATTTTTGGTAGTTTTCAATAGAGTGTATATGCAACAGAATCATGTGAAAAGGGAAGCATAGATTACTTCAAATATATAAACAATATGAACTATTACCAATTACAGTTTGCATTAAAAATTTAAAAACTAAATTATGAAGAATTTTTTTCAACAATAAAAAACATTTGTGATAAACATCTTTTCAGCTTTTATGTAAGTTCATGAAAGTTTATGTAAGTTCTCTACTTGGCTGTACTGCAGAATCAGCTTCTAGGTGGCAGAATAAACCACCACCTGTGGCTACTGTGTGATGTCATCCTGTGGGACTAGATGCCTGCAGAGCTGACATCATGCTTCTCTTTGCTGCTTATGATGGTAATAAACTGTCAGATTCCCATCTAGGCTTGTTGTATCCTCCGCAGTGGTAGGAAAGCTGCAATTGTGAACTTTCTGGTCCTGTCAGTGAACATATTGCAGCTTGGGGACTGCTTGACAGTGACTTGTAGATAATGGTAGTTAATTGTGAATAATCATGGTTGAAGTGATTTGTAGGATCAATTTCATGCACCTGGAATGTTACTTACTAATATCTCAAATACTTTTCCATACCCCTTGGTAATCAGATTAAAGCTAGTTTTTATTTTATGACAGGTGCTAGAATTGCTTTGACTATCTTAGTCTACTGCTATTCGAATTATCTTACTCTTTATAATGACAAAGTGTCTCAGTAGACTGGTAATCTTGTTATTGTATCTAATGTTTGACAAGACCTGTCTTGCTGTAGGTGGAAAGGAATTCCCCATTGGAAAAGAGGAAAGTTTTCCATTTTCAGAATATAATAAACAAGCACCATCTGGTAAAAAAAACTTTTTGATTATGCTTCTCATTTTCCAACATAATGACCCTGTAGTTTTCATTGGCTACCCATCAAAACAAATGAATTGATGGCCTCACATGTACCCAAATGGGAGGGACATATCATAAAGTGTACTAAGAACATTATTTAATACTTTTATTGGAAATATATTTAGATGATATATTTGTAAGATATATCTACTAAAAACAGAGAAGAGTAATGGCACCCATGAACAATTTACGTAGCTCACAGTAAGATTTTAGTTCTAAATACCTTGGTCAAGAGAAGAAAATATGGAGATTGAACTGGAAAATCTAGTTCTAGAATAAAAGGTAGGGAGTGAACAGGGTGGGAGAAGAGACAGAAGGGGGAAAGAAAATCAGGAAGTAAAGAAATAATTCATGACTAATGGAATTTCTATAATTGGGCATGAGACATGTTAAAGAGGCCTCCTTCTTGAGTGAGCCAGATTTCTGTGCATTCAGATGATTGTACCTTCCCTCAGTAACTGTGGATCCTCACTTAATCTCCCATTTTAGTTCATTCCTCCACTTCTCTCATTCAAGTCAAGCTTGAATTTGCAGATATGTTTTCATTATTGAGCACAAATCCACCAAGGAAGATTTATGGGCCATGACTTCTCATAGAAGTATTTTCTGCAGCTTCTGTAGTTTGTAGCTTAGCCAAGAGTAGGTGGAAACCATGCATGCCATCCTCCCAGGACTCTCATTTCTACCTCAAAAATGGAACATCTTTGCTGTGTTTAGTTGCTCTGGTTGTGTCCACCTATGGTGAAGACCCAGAGGAGCTGAGCTGGCCAGAACTGATTCACAGACCCTGATTTCTGTCTCTGGTTGATAGTGTTAGTAACCACTGAAATTCAGAAATGGATAAAGCACAGGGAGAAGGGTTATATTGCTAAGAAAATAGAGAAATATATGGGGCTATGCCAAAAGCCAAATACTAGTTATTCTTAATATCAACAAATGTTTATGGTATCAAACACAATTACTTATTTTAAATGCATTCCTCAAATACCTTAAGTGTCCTGCTGAATTACCATAAATTTTGTCAGATATCTGGAACATTATTTTTATTCTATTGGTTACAAGGTGTAATTGAGATGGATATTTCTCTCTCTCTCTCTCTCTCTCTCTCTCTCTCTCTCTCTCTCTCTCTCTCTCTCTGTGTGTGTGTGTGTGTGTGTATCAGAAATTTAGCCCAGTTGTGCTTATCATCTTCCAGCCAGTTTTTATACTGTATTTAGGGACAGGGTTTGGCTAAGTTGCTTAGAGCCTCTCTATATTCCTGAGATAGGCATAGACTTACAATCCTCCTGCCTCAGCCTCCCAAGCCACTGGGATTAGAGGCATGTACCACCACACCCTGCTCTGAAATAGATTTTTTTCCACTTTAGAGTATCTTTTTTATTGTATGCTCTATTGAGTTATACATGACAGAATAACAAATTTTGACTCATTGTACACAAGTGGAGTATAACTATTTATTTCTCTGGTTGTACATGATGAAGAATCACAACATTCATGTAATCATATATGTACATAGGTAATGATGTTCATCTCTTTCCAACATCTTTCCTTTCCACTGCCCCTCCTCTCTCCTCATTTTCCCCTACACAATCCAAAGATTTTCCATTCATCTCTTGTCCTCCCCCATTATACAACTGCAGTGTCATATCAGAGATAACAATTGGTCTTTGCTTTTGGGGATTGGCTTTCTTCACTTAGGATGGTATTCTCCAATTCCATCCAATTACCCATCAATGCCATACTTTTAGTCTTCTTCATGACTGAGTAATACTCCATTGTGTATATATACCACAGTTTCTTTATCAATTCATCTAGGTTGGTTCCATAACTTAGCTATTGGAAATTGAGCTGCTATAAACAATGATGTGGCTGCATCACTGCAGTGTGCTGATTTTAAGTCCTTTGGGTATAGGCCAAGAAGTGGGATATGAGGGTAAAATTGTGCTTTCATTCCAAGTTTTCTGAGAAATCTCCATAATGTTTTCCAGAGTGGTTGCACTAATTTGCAATCCCACCAGAAATATATGAATGTACCTTTTTCCCCACCTCCTAACCAACATTGATTGTTGCTTGTATTCTTGATAATAGCCATTCTAATTGGAGAGAGATAAATTCTTAGGGTAGTTTTGATTTGCATTTCTCTAATTACTGTAGAAGTTGAACTTTTTTAATGCTAACTGATCGCTTATCTAACATCTTCTTGAAGTTTTTGCTCAGTTCTTTACCCATTTATTGATTGGGCTAGGTATCATTTTGGTGTTGAGATTTTTTAGTTCTTTATAGATTCTGGAGATTATTGCTCTAGCTGAAGTGTGTGTGGTGAAGATTTTCTTTCACTGTGTAGGCTCTCTCTTCACACTTTTGTTTCCTTTGCAGACAAGAGGCTTTTAGTTTGAATCGATCACACTGATTCTGGTTTTTGTTTGTTACAATTTGGGTGCATTGTTAAGGAATACTTGTCCTAAGCTATCGTGATGAATATCTGAGCCTCCTTTTTTTTCTGTTTGGTGCAGCATCTCTGGTACAATTCCTAGGTCCTTCATCCACTTTGAGTTTTGTGCAGGGCAAGAGTAGTTTAATTTTATGTTGTTGTATAAAATAATAAAAATTGATTTAGTTTTCCCAGCACCATTTGTTGATGAGGATATCTATTCTCCAATGTATGTTTTGGTGCTTTTGTCTAGTATGAGATAACTGTATTTATGTGGATTTGGCTTTGTTTTCTCTATTCAGTACCATTGGTCTACTTGCCTGTTTTGGTAACCAATGCATGTAAATTTTTTACTCTTGGTAATTTAACTGAAATCACATTGAATCTGTATAGCACTTTTGGTAGTATGACCATTTTGACACTATAGATTCTGTCTATCCAAGAACATGGTAGGTTTTACCATCTTCAAAGCATTGCTTTAATTTCTTTTTTAGTGTTCTGTAGTTCTCATTGTCTCATCTCTTTTGTTAGATTGTTTCCCATGTATTTCATTTTATTTTTTCAAGGCTATTGTAAATGGGGTAGTTATTCTAATTTCTCTTTCTGAAGATTCATCACTTATGAATACAAATGAATTAGATTTGATTTTTTGATTTTATATCCTACTTTTCTGAATTCATTTATGAGTTCTAGAAGTATTCTGAGGGAAATTTTTGGATCCTTTAGATATAGAACTATGTCATTGGCAAATTGTAATTATTTGAGTTTTTCTCTTCCTATTCATATCTCTTTAATTTCTTTGGAGAGAGTTTCAAGGATGATGTTGAGTACAAGTAGTGAAAGAGGGCATCCCTGTCTTGTTCCAGTGTTTTGAGGGAATGCTTTCAATTTCTATCCATTTAAAATGATAATGTATTTGTATTTGGTATGTGTACTTCATCTTCTGTCATATATAATGCCTCTAGAATATAGATAATATGATTGTCCCTATTCTATAGATAAGTCAACCAGTTTACCATTGTAGACTGTTCATATTCACACTTTTACTAAATGGAAGATCATAAAGTCAAACAATGTGTCCTTAGAAAGCACAATTATCAACATTTACTCAATTACTATATAAAGGTACTTGCTCTGGTAATAAAGTTGAATGAACAAAGCTCTGAAATCACACATCTATGCTTTGTCTACTTCATTGAGACTCATTGGTTGGGAAGTGTATTAGTCAGGGATCTCTACAGAAACAGAATCAACAGAAAGTACAAGTGTAAAATGTGATTGACTTATGTGCTGAATAGTCCACAATGGCTGTCTGCAGTTTGGAGAGCTGGAAGAACCTGTAGCTGTGCAGTTCAGGAAGTGGAGTCACAGAACATGAGGGAGCAACAGTGCTACCCTAGTGTGATACCAAGGCTTCTAGAAACTACCTGGAGAAATACTGGCAGAGTCCACTTTGGAAGAGTGAAGAAGAAAGTGTCCAATATCCTCAGACAACTGAAGCAGCAATCAAGAATTCATTCAGGATGAGTCAAACTTGTATCTGCATCTGCTTCCTTGTTCTTCCAACTTTTATTCCATCCAAACTACCATCCCTGGGTGGTTCTGCCCATGCTAAGGGAGCATCTCCACTTCAGTTAACTATCCCACATTCCAATCATTCTTAGACATGCCCTCATGGACACAGCCAAATCCTCTTAATCATCTGTATCTTTTAATCTAATTAAGGTGACAATTCAAGTTAAACATTACAGGAAGGTTGGAATTGTTTACAGTTATGCAATCCTCCCATTTGAATTTACCAAAAATTGTAGAGTATTGAATATGTATCTGATTATTCACAAGATGAAAAAATGAAAATCAATTAAGAAAAAGCCTTTGAAAACTGCAAGATGAGGTAAAACAGGAAAATATTACTACGACACATGATAAATTGTTTGTACCAAGGAGTAAACCTAGGTATGCTTAACCTCTGAGTCACATTTCCAGCACTTTTTATATTTTATTTTGAGACAGGGTTTCAGTAAGTTGCTTGGGTCACTCAATAAGTTGTTAAGGCTGGATTAGAAATTGTGATATTTTTGAGGTAGAGGAAATCTGATACAATGTGGCAAACCAGGAATGGAGAAAAAAATTCATTCCCTAATGGGTAAAATGAGGTGATGCCTTCTGGAGGGTGTCAGAAAGAATAAAGCAAGAGGGATCCACATGTGTTGTTTGTAGCTATGTGTATGCGAGATTGATAGATGTGTCCAGTTCTGTGATAAATAATTTTTCTTGCTTTTCTCCTCAGTTACCATTTGATTCTTGACCAAAAAGATACCATTGTTAAGATATGCATTTTTCTCTGATGTTGTCCCTCAGATCTCAGGCAACACCATTCTTCTTGTCTTCCACACCTTCCCATTCCTTCTACAGCACAGGCTCAAGCCCACATATCTGACCATTGGTCTCATGGCTCCATTTAACCTAGAGATGCTGCTCATCATAGAACTCATAGCTACAGATGTTCTTTTGTCTCAGGATTTGGGGGATAACATCAAATGTAAATCACTAATCTACTTGCACAGGTTGTTGAGGGGATTCTCCATTTGTGCCACCTGCCAGCAGATTGTAACCCAGATGATCAACCTCTATCCCAGAAGCTCCTGCCAGGCAAAGCTCAAACATAAGTCCACATCAGAGATCATGTACCTTCTTTTCCTGTGGGTCTTCTACATGTCATTCAGTGCTCACTTCTCAGTCTCTGCTGTTATAAACTCCATGGTCAATATGCATGGTCTTTTATTTGTTACTGAATCCTACACAATTTTATACATGTTACTTTCTTCAGCACTTATTTTCTACATTGGGAATATTCAGTGATGTGCATTAAGGGGCTCAAGGCCCTCTCCAGTGGGTACACTGTGACTCTCTTGTGCAAGTGTAACAGGTATTCCCAGCACCTTCACAGTACCAACCTGTTTTAAATGCATCCCCAGAATAAATAGCTACACAGTCCATTCTGTTGTTCATGGGTTTATGTTCATGTATAGTTTGGACTGCATCAACTCCTCTTCAAGAATTATGCAAAACAATGACATAGTACATCATTCTACCTCATCATGGTGGTTAGCAGCTATACACAATTAGTTCTTTGTTGTTAATCACTACTGAGAAATGATTTATGAATTTTTGAAATCCTTATAGCATATACTCCCTTAGAAAGAGTATGGTAAATGTTTTATTATTAAAGATTGATGAGTTCTGTTAATGAGCCACTGAACAGTTTTATAATCATTACATAGTCTGTGTGTATTCTAGGTTAAATAAATACATGGTTTTATAATTTCTAGATAAATTGTTTTACTTTGGTACATGTGGGTTGCAAATATGTAATAGATAATTGCATCATTTACCTCTGAGTTGACACAAAATTCTAAATTTCTTCTTGATATCAGGAAGGGATAATTGGGAGCTGAATCTAAATTTCATGACTTAATTTAGCCCATACTGATACATACATAAAAATGTACAGCACTTTTATAACTCAATAGTCTGATTAGTCTTTTTTTTAACTAATATGTTGACATTTATCACTATAAATTAATATATGGTCCATTAACTGTACTTCTATGTGCTCAGTCAAAAAAAATAAATTCAGGGATTGAAACCAGTATTTGCATCATTTACAGTTGCCCATGTTAAAAACAACATAATGTGCCAAGTAGATAAATCTACGATCAAAGTCTGGCCTGGAATTATTTGGATTTCAACAGGAAGGAAATTATGGCATATGGTTCACCACAGATGAAACTTCAAGACCCTGTGCCAAGTTAAATGTATTACAAAAGAAAAAAAATTGTAATATTTCACATGTAGAAAGTAGAGTTAGATTCTTCTAATTTATAGGGTCAGAAAACAGAGTGGCAGGTTTTAGAGGCTCAGAAAGAAGGGCAATAGGAAATTCTGGCTTGATTGACATAGAGTTAGATTTGGAAAGAAAAAAGGTACTGGGGATTGCTGGTAATTGCAGTTCTACAATAATATGAATGCAGTTAATAGCACTAAAAATTAAAAGGATTACTCTTACACCATATATACTTTCTGTAATAAACATAGAAATAATAAAATGACACTGGATGTACCTCAGTGATAAAGCTTCCCAGTAGTGAATCTTTTAAGTATGAAAAAGAATTTAAGCTTAAAATATAATCAAATGCATGGAAATAAACATAACAAGGGAAGTGGAAGACATTAACACTGAAAATCTTACTATGTTGAGAGAAATTAAATCAGTTACAAATAGTTGGAAAGACATCCTATGTTTATGGACTGAGAGAAATAATATTGTTAAAATGTCCATATTATTGAAAGCAATCTACAGAAGGAGGCCATGAGGACTTCTATAGGACAAAGAAGAAGGCATCAAATTCCCTCGGTATTACATACATGTAGTAATTAGAACATTGTGATTCTGGAATAAGAGTAAACAAACAGACAAATGAAACAGGAAGGAAAACCCAGAAAGAAGTCCACACATACACAATCACTCTTTCACTATTTTAATTTACTTTACCCAGAAATGCATCCATACATACACCATCACCCTTTCATTATATGTGACAAGAATCTGTAATGGGAAAGGTGATCCTCTTACACCTTTTATGATCTACTCAACAAATGGTGCTTGTGAAACTTCATATCCACATACAGAAGAAATTAGAACTTTATCTTACATCATACTAAAGAAGAAATCAAAACAAATTAAGGACTGACATGTGGTAGCTGAATCTACAATACTCCTATAATAATATGTGGGATACATTTATCAATCTCTAACCATCTTCTCACACCTAAGGTGTTAGATGTACTAATTACTCTGGTTTTATAATTACACAAAGTTTAAATGTATGAAAATATCATACTGCATACTATAAATAGGTGCTATTATTATGGGTCAATCCACAATATATTTTCAATTTTTATTCTAATTAGGTATGCATGACAGCAGCACACATTTATGCATTTTGATAAATCATAAGTAATGGAATATAATTTCTCATTTTCTCAGAGGTAATGTCTGTTTCACTCTACTATTATTTCTACCCCCATACCTCTTCCCCTTCTTACAGTCACCTCTACCTAATCTAAAGAAACTGTTTTTCCCTGGCACACCCCTTTATTGTGAATTACCATTCACATATTCAAACAAACATTCAACCTTTGGTTTTTTGGGTTTGACTCATTATGCTTAGCCTGATATTTTCCATTCCCATCTATTTGCCACAAAATGCCATAATTTCATTGTTCCTTAATGCTGAGTAATATTCCATCACATACACACACACACACATGTATACACACACACACACACACACACATACACACATTTTCTTTATTCATGTGTTGAATGACACCAAGCATAGTTATATAGTGCAGCTATTGTGAGTTGAGCTGCTATAACTATTGATGTGGCTGCATCACTAAAAAAACTTAACAATAAAAAAAAAGACCCAATTAATATATGGGCTAAGGAACTGAAGACAATTCTCAGAAAAAGAAATACAATTGATCAACATGTATAAGAAAAAATGTTCAACATCTTAGGAAGTAGAGAAATGCAAATCAAAATTACTCTAAGATTTCATCTCACTTCAATCACAATGGCAATTATCAAGAATACAAGCAACAATAAACACTGGTGAAAATGAGGGGTAAAAGCTACACTCATACATCTGCTGGTAGGAATGCAAATTGGTGTAATCACTATGGAAAGAAATTTGAAGATTCCCCAGAAAACTTGGAATGGAACCACCAATTGACTCAATTGTTCAATTCCTCAGTTTATATCAAAAGGACTTAAAATCAGAATACTACAGTGATGCAATCACATCAATGATTATTTTTTATCTTATATTGCATTTATTGATTTGTTTTTGTGATGCTGGGGCTGAAACCAAGGGCTATGCAAATGCTGGGCAATGCCTCTAACACTGACCTACATACCCACCCCCAAAAAAATTTAAGTCTGAGAAAAAATTTTAAAAGAAATAAAATAGGTGTGGTGGTATATACCTGTAATCCCTGTGACTTCAGAGGATGTGGCTGCTTCCATCTGGGGATAACAGGGTCTGATATAATATCACCAAGGTCCCTGGAAGTCTTGTTACATATGAGAGATCTCTGCTAGGTGTACCAATAGCCACCATCTAGTTGCAGAGGCAGGAGAGAACCTTGCAAGGGGTCAGTAGGCTGGAAGAGGGTATGAGGGCAACTTGATTCCAGCTCACCCAACCAACCTGCCCAGCACCCACTGGGCTTCCAGACAATATGGGAGAGCACTTGCTGGGATCTGACATGAACCTGCTCCACAACTTCTTCCCCAGTAGAGTATCCACTGATTTCCTGGTCCCACTGGTTTGCCTATCAACAGGGCCCCCCAGCTCCTCAATCCCCAGGCTCCAATCCACCCTCTAGACACTAAATTGGCCCAGCACTTGCAGCTATGTGGCTGACCCACAGCTCTCAATAACTGGTTTTGATCTGCCCAAGACAGAAAAATTTCCCTGTACAGGCACCCAGATCCCAGCAGTCAGGCCCCAGGATGTCTAGAGAGAGAAGTTTCTGGTTAGTAAGTCAAAAGGGTGGAGGCAGGAGAGATACAATTTAGAGACTGAATTAGAGATCAGAAACTGTGAAGCCTACAAGTGAGGTAAAGGGCTAAGACCAGGGTCCTGCATCACATGAGTTGGCCCCAAAGGAGAGTCCTTGGGTGAAGTCTTCCAGTGGGACAGGCAATTGCTATATCCCACCTCCAGGTGTCCAACCTCCAAGTCTAGTCCTCCCACTGTAGTAACTCTTACAATCCTGAGGGTGGAGTTACCAACAAACTCCAGAGAACCACACTACTAAGATGACAAGGAAAACAGAGAAGATATTGATTTCCAATGGAAATAACTGTTCAATCTTCCTTCAAGGCTCCTTAATTACCCCTAATTTATTTCTCATTGCCTGTTCTCACATCCCCAACATTTATGAAAACAAGTACTTTTCATGCATGGGGACTGGAGATTGGAATAGTGTATTATAATTTGGTTGTATATTCTTTGATTTTTATCACATTTTTCTTTTTTTCCTTTTTTTTTCCACTTATTTATGTTTCCTTGGAGACTCTTTCTCTTTTCTCCTACTAACAACCAACTTCTTTTGATTCCTCCTTCACACTTTCTATGATCAAACACCACTATAATCTCACCTCCTACCTCATTAACATCACATCCTACACCCCTCACCTGATCTCTACCCACCATTAGAAACTGTAGACCTTATTCCAAACCTCATATTTATGTTCTAGATGATAAATGAACACATCATCTCTCCTTATTGTGACAAAACTCTTAACATTTTAAGAAGGGATATTTTGTTTAAGATTCCTACTATTCGCATTGGGTAATGTCACTATTGATCTCTCCCTTAAAGGTCAAGTATTGGAAACCTACAGGGATACTTTAAATCTCTAGGGTGGAAATATAATACCTGAGATATGCACTGCAAGAGGGGAAGACACATGAACAACATGAGAAAAAAAGGGAAGAATACACCCAAACAAATCAAGATGCTGTATTAATAGAATATATTGACAGCACTGTAGAAGAAATGTTAGAAATGGAGTTCAGAATGTACTAATTAAAATGATCTGTGAAATAAAGGAGAATGTAAGAGAGCATACTCAAGCAATGAGCCATCACTTTAATAAACAGTTAAAAGACCAATTCAAGAAAGAAAATATTATTTCAATACAGAGATGGAGATTCTAAAAAAAATGAAGCAGAAATCCTTGAAATAAAGGAAACAACAAACCAAATGAAAATCTCAATGGAAAGTCTCACAACACACTAGATCACTTGGAAGACAGAACCTCAGACAATGAAGACAAAATATCTTTTCTTGAAAATAATGTTCATTACAAAGAGAAGATTGGAAGAAATCATGACCAGAACCTCCAAGAATTATGAGATAACATAAAAATACCAAATTTAAGATTTGGAATGAGAAGACACAGACATACAAACCAAATGAATGAAAAATCTGTTCAATGAAATAATGTCAGAAAATTTTCCAAACCTCAAGAATGAAATGGAAAATCAATTACAAGAG
Organism: Sciurus carolinensis; assembly: GCF_902686445.1. Lineage (NCBI taxonomy): Eukaryota > Metazoa > Chordata > Mammalia > Rodentia > Sciuridae > Sciurus > Sciurus carolinensis. The sequence continues at coordinate 5,453,864 of NC_062231.1, forward strand.
GCTTACAGGACACCAAATGTATAAAATCACAACAGATCCAAGCTAAGGCACATTATAATGAAAATGACTAACATACAAAATAAAGATAGAATTTTCAATGGCTGTCAGAGAAAACCATCAGATTACATATAGGGGGCATCCAATATGAACATCAGCCGATTTCTCAGTCCTGACACTAAAGATTAGGAGGTTCTGGAACAACATATTTCAAACTCTAAAATAACATGGAAGCCAACCAAGAATCTTATACCCAGCAAAACTAACATTCAGATATGATGATGAAATAAAATCCTTCCATGATAAACAAACGTTAAGAGAATTTACATATTGAAAGAATGACTAGCAACAATAGGTGTTGGTGAGGATGTGGGGAAAAAGGTACACTCATACATTGCTGGTGGGGCTGCAAATCAGTGCAGCCACTCTGGAAAGCAGTATGGAGATTCCTTAGAAAACTTGGAATGGACCCACCATTTGACCCAACTATCCCACTTCTTGGCCTATACCCAAAGGACTTAAAATCAGCATACTACAGAGATACAGCCACAACAATGTTCATAGCTGCTCAATTTACAATAGCCAGATTGTGGAACCAACCTAGATGCCCTTGGATTGATGAATACATAAAGAGTCTATGGTATACATATACAATGGAATATTACTTGGCCACAAAAATAATAAAATTATGGCATTTGCAGGCAAATGGATAAAATTGAAGAATATCATGCTAAGTGTGATAAGCCAATCTCAAAAAACTAAAGGATGAATAATCTCGCTGACAAGTGGATGATGACACGTAATGGGGGTGGGAGGGGGGCAAGAATGGAGGAAGGATGGACTGTATAGAGGGATAAGAGGGGTTGTAGTGGGGGAAGAAAAAAATAACAATGAATCAAAAACTATTACCCTAGGTAAATGTATGATTACACAAATGGTATGCCTCTATTTGAGTAGAAACAGAGAAACAAGACGTATCCCATTTGTTTACTTCAAAAATGAATTAAAATAACATTAAAATCAGTGATATGCAAAAAATTTTAAAAAAATAAGCATGGACTACCGAACATTCCAAGAAAAATATTCCATGAGGAGGAAATGAAAAACAATAAAATTCAGCAGAGGGAGAAACTACACTAGAGAAAAAGTCAATCAAAGAGGAAACCAGGTCAAGTTAAAAGCCAAAAATGAACTCCTATTAAGAGCTTTGCCTCCTTCTTTACATTCATATAAATTTTCTTTAATATAAATTCTCCGGCAGTGAGAAAGTGTTCTCTTGAAAATTGTTGCCACAATGTGTACATTGGTATGATCTTTCATCAATATTGTGATGTTTAATAAGGGTTGGACAATCCTTACAGCATTTGCAACATTCTTTACATTCACCATTAAGAATCCTCTGGTGTTGAACAAGATGTGAGCCTTGAATAAATGCTTTTACACATATTTGCATTTATATGTCTTCCCTCTAGTATGAATAGTCTGGTGTTGAGTAAGATTTGAGATGAGTTTAAAATATTTGCCTCATTCTTTACACTTGTATGGTCTCTCATCCCTATGAATCCGCTGGTGTCTAACAAGGACTGCAGTATACTTAAAACATTTGCCACATTTCTTACATTCATATGGTCTCTCATCCCTATGAATCTTCTGGTGTTGAATAAGGGCTCCACTACACTTAAAGCCTTTGCCACTTTTGTTACATTCATATGGTCTCTCATCCCTATGAATCTTCTGGTGTTGAATAAGAACTGTACTATACTTAAAGCCTTTGCCACATTCCTTACATTCATATAGTCTCTCATCACTATGAGTCTTCTGGTGTCTAAAAAGAATGGTCCTATCCTTAAAGCTTTTGCCACATTCCTTACATTCATATGGTCTCTCATCACTATGAATCTTCTGGTGTTGAATAAGGGCTCTATTATACTTAAAGCCTTTGCCACATTCCTTACATTTATATGGTCTCTCATCACTATGAATCCTCTGATGTTGACTAAGAGTTGCATTACGCTTAAAGCCTTTGCCACATTTGTTATATTCATATGGTCTCTCATCACTATGAACCCTCTGGTGTTAAATAAGGACTGCATTATACTTAAAGCCTTTGCCACATTCCTTACATTCATATGGTCTCTCATCCCTATGAATCTTCTGGTGTTGAAAAGGGCTCTACTATACTTAAAGTCTTTGCCACATTCCTTACATTCATATGGTCTCTCATCACTATGAACACTCTGGTGTCTAAAAAGGGTGGCACTATCCTTAAAGCCTTTGTTACATTCCTTACATTTATATGGTCTCTCATCACTATGAATATTCTGGTGTTGAGTAAAGATTCTACTACACTTAAAGCCTTTGCCACATTCCTTACATTCATATGGTCTCTCATCACTATGAATCTTCTGGTGCTCAGTGAAATTTGAAATTCGTGTAAATGCTTTCCCACATTCTGTACATTTGTAGGGCTTCTCTCCAGTATGAATCCTCTGGTGTTGAGTAAGGCTTGAGGTATATTTGAAATCTTTTTCACATTCTATACATTTGTATGGTCTCTCTTCAGTATGAATGCTCTGGTGCTCAGTAAGTTTTGAGATGTAAGTTAATGCTTCTCCACATTGTTTACAAATATAGGGCTTCTCTCCAGCATGATTCTTCTTGTGTTTAGTAAGGACTGACCTTTGATTAAAAGCCTTACCACAATCTTCACATCTGTAGGGTGTATCAGTACTATGAAAAAGGGTTGAGAAATCCTTAAATGCTTTAATACATTTCTTAAATCTGTATAGCATTCTTCCCACATGAGTTTTCTTGCACTGAATAATTCTTGTGATTTTATTTAAAGTTCTTCCACATTGTTTATAGTTGCTATTCTTTCCTTGAATAAGGATGCTTGGAATGATAAATTTTGAGCACTGATGAAAATACTTGTTCGCATTTGTTGCCTTTGTAAAGCTTCTTTGTAAAATGATCACAATGATATTCTCTAGGATTTGAAAAAAATATTAAATATTTGTGAGTTTCACTGCATTTCTTACATTTTTCACCAATAAAAATGCACTCATTTATTTAGGGTACAGACCTGGACAAAAGATCTTGAAAGTTTTATGATAAATGTAGAATTCTCACCAAATATCTATACCTGATTTTTGATTAAGTAACAATGGATAAGTACAGATTCTCCTACATTCATTAAAATGTTACATTTGGACCCAAGGAAAGGAGTGTTTGTTGAATGTAGAACAACAGATGCTTCATTAAGTTAAAAAAAACTGATCATAGTTAGTAATTTATTTTATATTATTAAATCTCTTGTCTACAAATATATTTGAGTAAGAATTTAACCAAATTCTACATTTCAAATATTTGTTGTTATGAACTGAATCATGCAATAGATTTTATTTCATATTTTCCAATTTTATTTCACAGCAAGGTTATGTTAGCAAAAATTCAGTGGAGATAAATTTTCAAGACACTCAAAACCTTTCTCAAAACTGACTAGCAAAATTAAGGTGTTTTCTGAGACTTCATATATTTTTGATAACCATTCATGATAAAAAATTTTATTGTGTAGTTATCTCACATTTATTATATTCATCATGACAATTGTCCCGAACAATACTCTCCCCACACATTTCCATTCTTTCCTTAAGCATACATTTTCATGCCACAGTTTCCATACCTTCCCTTTATCACCTGATGGAATGAACATTTTATTCCCAGCTCTGATGAAAATTCTTGGGTTTGATGAGAATACAAAACTGAAAGAAATCAAAGAAATAAATTATTTTACTTGCTGCACTCTTGTGAATATTCTTTGCAAAAAATGAAGTTATTATCAATGTGAGCACATCAAAAAGGGAACAGCAAAGCAAATCTAAGATAGTAATTAATCCATAGATAAAAAAAACTAATCAATAAATGGGCAAGAAATCTTAACATGTCCTTCTCAAAATAAGAAATAGGAAGGATCATCAAGTATATAAAAATGAGGCCAATATCTCTAGCAATTAGAGAAATGCAAAATACAACTATACTGAGATTCCCCCACACTCCAATCTGAATGGCAATTACCAAGAATACATGTAACAACAAATGTTGGCATGGATGAGGGGAAAAGGGGATGCACTTATATTGTGGAACTGATAATTGGAGCAAGCTGTATGGAGATTCCTCAAAAATTAGGAATGAGCATTGGAGGCTGAGGCACGAGGTTTATGAGTTCAAAACCAGTCTCAGCAACATAGTGAGGCCCTTAGCAACTCAGCGATATCCTGTCCCTATATTAAAAAGAAAATCATTAAAAGGACTGGAGGTGTGACTCAGTGGTTAAGCACCTCCGAGTTCAATTCCCAGTGAAAAACAAACTAGGAATGGAACCACCATTTGAACCAGTTATGCCATGTCAACATATCCAAAGTATTTAAAATGAGCATGGTGCAATGACACAGTTGCTTTAATGTTTACAACAGCACAATTCACAATAGCTTAGGTATGGAACAAAGCTAGAAGCACATCAACAAATGAATGAATAAAGAAATCATGGTATAGGGAGTGTAGGAATTGAAAAGACAGTAGAGTAAATCTAACATAATTTTCCTATGTACACATATGAAAATCCCTAAGTGAATTCCACCAGCATGACCACCCACAAGAATTGGCCCTAACTACAATAAGATATATTCCATACTTGTATAATTTTATCAAAATGGATTTGAATGTCATATAAGAACAAATAGAAATGTAAAATAAACTTCATAAAAATGTACTGAAAAAATTGACTTGTGAGAACTTCCAAAACCATCTTAGATTTTACAGAACCTCAGATGAGCACACTAGAGTGAGTCACATAGTAGAGAAAAGGAAAATGTTTTACTTTGATCAACACAGTCATTCCTAAACCACAGTAGGTCATTATGTAATAAGAAAAAACTATCAACCCCTTTATTCTCCCAAGAGCAAAAGGGAAGTGTGAAAAAAACAAACAGCTATGACTTTCCTGACAACTTTATGCAAACTAGTTTTTTTCTCCACAGGGACCTGGAGATAATGGGTAGATTTTGAACAACAGTGCCAAAGACATTGATCATGGGTTTAAAAAAGTATTGCTTCTTAAGAAGAAATATGGGCATTTACAGTGGGAGAAATGCACACATACATCTAGAGAAGATACAGCATAAAAACTGGCTTGAGGGGCAACAAAAGCCTATCACAACTGATGTCAGCATGACCGGAATGAAGTCAAACCATACAAATCACCAAAAAGGACTGACTTTTTAATGTTCATACTTTTTGTTATTTATTAACTGATTACACATAACTTTTATGTACATCATGTTTTATGGCACACAAATGACAAAATATAGCTAATTAATGCATGTATTATTTTATGTAATTAGATTTATTTTTAGTAAACTTTACATACACTCTATTAGCACTCATTAAAAGCAATATACGAGTGGCTGGGCCCTCCTCCCTCTGCAACCTGCAGACAGGTGCTTTTGCTATCACTGCTGCTTGTCTTGCAGATCCTTCCCAGCATTTTACTGAGTATTTTTGTTGAACCTGCTTAAGAATTCAGAAAAACTGCTGAGTGACTACTGGAGGAAAGATCTATTCTGACAGCTGATGCATATTCCATCCACATTAGAACAAGGTCCTACATTTTTGTAAATATTCTTCTCAAACTAATGTGCCCTTGCTACAAGCCTCTATTGATGGAGACTTTAACTACTCTAAGAGGCTTCAGGAAAGTGGCTTTGACTCAAATATCTGTGACAGCAGAGGCAGGACAGGCCTTCACCTTGCAGCAGCCCAAGGGAATGTATCCATCAGCCAGCTGTTGCATAAATTTGCTGCTGATCTGCTGGCCACAGATTATCAAGGAAACACAGCTCTTCACCTCTGTGGCATGTGGATTCCATTCAATTCTTAGCTTTCAATGTACTCAAAATCGATATATACAATGATCAAGGTGTGACTCCTTTAGTTCTGGTACAGTGCAGGGGAGTGAATAAGGATGTCATCTGATTGCTAGAATCTTTGGAAGAACAGGAGATAAAAGGATTTCACAGAGGAACCCACTCAAAACTGGAGACCATGCAGATGGCTTAGAGTGAAAGTACCATGGAAAGCCATTATCTCCTCAAACCCACCCTACAGAAAGGTGAAGGGATCCTGTCCAGCTTTTGAACCACTTGGCAGGAATTTGTAGAGGATCTGGGCTTCTGGAGGGTCCTACTCCTGATCTTTGCCATGGCTTTGCTGTCTCTTGGCATTGCCTACTAGGTGAGTGGAGTGCTGCCCTTCATGGAAAACCAGCCTGAACTGGTGCATTAAAGGAGCTCAAAGAGGTAAGGCAAATGTCTATTTCTTGGCTCCCAACATTGATTCCCACTTTCTCAAAATTTTTCTTAGTGCAAGGCACTGAGGGCTGAACATTTTTCTTTATGCACTTTTACTTATTGTAATCCTTTTAGAAGAATAATGTGTTCATTTGAACTCATACTGTAGTCAACTATAGTGCATCCTAATGCTACCTCTGACTCAACCTGACTTCTTAAGAAAAATCTGCCCATACCCTTGTGTAATAAAAACATGGAAATGACTAGAGAATAGAAGCTAAAGGAAGAGAGTAGAAGTTCTTAGAATGGAAACCTTACACTGATCTTGGACCAATTGAAGTATTCAAAAGGAAAAAGCTTTCCATTTATGAATGTTTTGGGTGGTGGGTTTAGTTTTGTTTATTTTTGCAAGAGCTCCTTTTTTCTTTTTATTTAATTTCTCTGGGGAGAGGACAAAACCTTTGAACTTAGAGTACATTTTTAAAATCCTGTATAGCACATTAATATTGCTAGATTCTGTTTGGTTTATTTTAACATTTTATAGTCTGATCACAAACCAAACAAAACTTTCAAAATGAGCTATATTTTCTTCAGAACTGATTGACTTAATCTTTGCTTTAGGGTGATTTTGATTTATTGCAAACTGCTTTGCTTGTTAGTGTCTGTGAAAAATCAGCTTCAGAAGTTCACTTTGCTCACTTTCTACTTTCCCCTTGTGTATATTTTAGAGGTGTCCTTTCCTCTAAAATGTAGTCAGAAAACTCTTTTTCTGCTGAATAGTTAGCAGGGAGAATAAATTCTAATATTTAATGTCACTAGAATTCTCTAGTGCTATTACAGTGGAAACGTCATTTCTATAAGCTAGCTGTGCATCACAGTTGTATCATAATTATTTAATGTGCAGTCCTGTTTAGAGGCCTGTCAGACTTGCCATTGTAGCCCCATCCACATCGGTGACTCTTGGATGGTAGGAACAGGTGGAGTACTCAGTCAACAGACCTAAGCTGTACTGTACTGTCATAAGCTCTTTATCACTCATAATATTATGATCAGTAAAATCTGGTTCGCAAACTATATTGCGGGTTTCAGCAGTGTGTTTGAAGAACTCTTTTGTTAGTGTTTCTATATGTATAAATCTTTTCTTCTGTAATTTTCTTCTGTAATTCTTCTGTAATCTGAATGCTTAATAAGTGTTCATTGAGTGAAATTTGAAAATTGTAGTGAAAGAATTAATGGTTTTATTTTCTAAGACAACAGGATCTAAGTTACTGTTAGTTGAATTGTTGCTAGAATTAGAAATCACTGTTAGAGTAAAATTGGTACTTGTGATTCTTTTTGCTCCTTGATATTTCCTCCCACTTATCTGGAATTATAGGCATGTGTCTGTTTATATTACCTATTGTTTATTTCTTTAGTAATTTCCAAACATTTTCAAAACAACTATAATCATCTACTGTAAGCTTGTTTTTAAGTAGAAAAATCCCAGTGGAAATAATAGCACACAAAGAAAAAAAGGGAAACTTGGATGAATCAAAGGAACAATATAAAACTAAAAATTTTTCTAAACAAGACTAAATAACCATATCTGTGATATTCAATGTGCTGATCAAGAATTAAGGTGAATAAAAATTAAAACAACTTTATGATTTCATCATAGTCCAATTAGAATGGCTACTACCAGAAATACAAATAACAATACAAGTTGGCCTGGATTCAAGGAAAAAAGCACACTTTTATATTGCTGGTGGAATTTCAAATTGAAATGGACTTATGTTTTGACCCAGGTGTCTCACTCCTTGGTTTATACCCAAAGGATTTAAAATTATCATACTACAGTAACACAGTGACATCAATATTTATAGCAGGTCGGTTCCCAATTGCTAGATTGTGGAACCAACCTAAATGCCCTTCAAAAGATAAACAAATAAAGAAACTGGTATATATAGACCATGGAATTTTTTCAGTCATAAAGAAGAAGAATATTATGACATTTGCAGATAAATGTATGGAATTGGAGAATATTATGCTAAGTGAAATAAGCCAATCCCCCAAAACCAAAGGCTGAATGTTTTCCCTGATAAAGGATGATGACATATAATGGGGGTAGGGAGATTATGGGTGATAGGTGAATGGAGGAACATTAGATTATGTAGAAAAAAATGAGAGGAAGGGGGTATGAAAAATGGTTGAATGAGACAGACGTCACCACCCTATGTACAGATATGATTACACAAATGGTATAAATATACATTGTGCACAAATAGAAAGAAAAAGATGTACATCATTTGTGTACAATGAATCAAATGCAGCCTGCAAAATTTTAAAAAATGGATAAAAATTAAAAATTAAAATTAAAACAGAAGTAAAGTAAATGAAATTGAGAGAAAAAAGTTAGCAATAGAAATCAGCAGAAATTATGTACATGAAATATTTCTTAAGAAATCAGGTCAGAGAAATTGAAATGTGAGGAAGAAAAGATATCAAACATTAAGAAGCACAAAGATTTCCAATAAGGATAAACACAAAAAATTCAATATAAAGCACATATTATCAAAGTTTCAAAATTCACATACAAATTTTGAAAGGATCAAAAGATAAGAGATGTATCACTTACAAGGACATCTACATTATTATTAGTGATTTTTTTAGTGGAAGACTTCCTGAAAAGAATTGGAACATATACTTCAGTGAACGAAAAACAAGAAAAAGAAAAAAACTAACATCCATAAATAGCATATCCAAAATCACTACTATTCAATAGTAAAGAAAAAGAAAATATATCAAGATACACAAATTCTGAAAAAGTTTCTGACTTCTAGACCTGTGCTACAAGAAATTCTATAGAGAATCCTTTCAATTGAAAGTAAAATAAATCTTCACAAAACAAATCATTTAAAATCTGAAAACTTACTGGAAAAACAGCAAATACACACAAATAAGAATTCTATTACACTCTAATGATGATACAAAATACAAATTTGCTATAGAATTTCACAGACAAAAGCAAGGCTATCATAAACCTGTTAATTAGTGTACAATATGAAAATAGCTGTGAAATCAATAACAGCATTATGAGGACATGCAAAGATGTTGATTTTTATATGGAATTTTAGTAAATTAAGTATGAATACATAATGTAGTTATATAATCCCAATTTAATGGCAAAATAACTATAAAATATATAGAGAGAATATGGTGAGACTTCAAAGAATGTCACAAAAATAATCTATGTACCAAAAATTAACACAAATAAAAAAGTAAAAAAAAATTTATAAGAAATAGAGAAAACAACTTACAAAGTAACAGTAATAAGTTCATTGTTTTCAGTAATTTATCTAAGTATAAATGGATTAATATTAAACACCAATCAGAACACAAAACATGACAAATGGGATTAAATCTCAAAATTCCTGTTTGGTCTCTACATGAGATTTTATTTAAATTTATGATCAATTTTTGTAAAAGGGAAATGATGAAAAGGATATTGCATGCAAAGATGAAAAAAAGAAATCAGAGATGGCCATAATTATGTAAAACAAGCAAAAAGTTATGTGACATAAAAGGCTTTCTAAGTGCAAATATTGAAAAAAGAGAAAACTAGAATATTATATAAAGAAAGAAAACATCACTCTCTAAAAACTTAAAATAATAGTAAATACATGTTTAACTTGCATCATACTTCCAAATATAGAGAGGCCACCTTGAGAGAATTGATAGAAATAGTGACACAGTAATATTTGGAGACACCAATCTCCAATGACTGAAACGGAGAATGAAACCAGGCAGAATGGTAAACTGGGACTAGAAGACTTCAGGAACTAGTATAAATCAACTAGACTTTCAGACCCAATCTTCTCAATAGCTCATGAAATATTCTGGATTGACCAGCTTAAAAGCAGAAAGTACCTTAAGAAATGACAGTATTTAAATGACTTTATAAACAAACTACAGTAAATTAGAAATCAAAAGCAGAAGTGACATTTAAAATTCCAAAAATGTGTGGAAATGGTGCACTCTTAAACATAGGCTCATTTAAGAAATGAAAGATAATATTAGATATTGTCTGTATTACTGAAATGATCTAGAGACTCCTGGTATAAGCTATCAAAATTCCAACATTATTTTTTCAAACACAGAAAGACTGTGTTTAAAATCCTGTGAAATTACAAGTGCTTATAAATAATTCAAAATTATTCAAAATAGAAACAAATTTGAATAATGCTTTCTGATTTAACAGGGAATAAAAGCTACAGTATTCAATAGATTCATATGGACAAGGACTCAGAAAAGTAGCCATATGGAACAAAACAGAGTAAATCCTCACTTATATTTGTGATTTAAGACATAGTTACACACTTGCAATCATTAAATCATTTAAGAGGGCCAACAGGGGTAGCAAAAAATAAATGTCCTTTCATATGCATGAATGAGGGCAATATGGAAAAAAAAAACTATAAAATGTTTTTCAACTTTAGAAGATGAGAAACTGCATACCATCTATCATAAATATTCATCTTAAAGACATCATGCTTACTGAAATAACCATTCATCAAAAGCCAAATCTTGTGTGATTCTATTGATATGAGACATCTAAAGGAATCCAACCCTTTGCACAGAAAGAATGGTGTTTGTGATGGGAGACAAAGGAGCCCTTTTTTGTTGTGAAAATCCAACTTTATTGTGGGAGATGTAAACTTCCAAGAAAGATGTTGGAAAACAACTTGAATTAAAACTACCACACAATATTTGAAATATTGAAACAGTCAGTTTAGTTTTATGTGGTTTGATTGATTTAAATTTTAAAAATACATAAAAGATAAACAGAAATGTAAAAATATTTGAAAGACCTACTTTAAAATGCTAAAATCTTTATCCTGGACAAAAGAAGAGTTTTATCAATAAATAGATGATAGGCATGCTAGCTGACAGAAAGCTTGAGGAAGAATTACAAATTTGAAATCAGTTTGAACACCTTAGCAAGAATCTATTTCAAAATAAAAATAAAATGGGGCTACAAATGTAATTAAGGATTATAGTACCCCCGAGTACAAACCTCAGTACATGCACATATATCCATATATTTTAATTAGATAAACTATACAAATACCAAGATGGAGAAAATAAACAAAATGTAGTATGCAATCATAAACAAAAGAGGAGCAATATTTATAAAAGCAAGTAAAATGTGTAATTCTAAGAGAACAGGCACATGCTTCATGCATATTTCAACTTACATTGTTCAAAAATGTGAAGTAGGCAATTTACATTCAATCATAATGTATACATTACAAAAATAAACACATTATTCATTGATGGGAGGAAACCTACATCTCAACCTATTCTAAACAATGGAACACAAATGGGCACCAGAATAATAGAAAATTTAATCCATAAAATCATCAATAACCATATTATTTTAAAAATCTTGTTTACAATACTAATTTTCAGTCATAACTATGCACTCACAAAGAACTGGAATTGTGAGAAGGAAACATTCATTACATGGCAGAGAATATTAACAGAAAACCCAGATTAATAAAGAGTCCTGAGGTGAAAATTTAAGTGAATAAATATTTAAATCATATTAGAGAAACTGTTTTAGGATATTAATATATTGCAATGATTTAACCTAGAGACATTCACAAATGTAAACAGGTATTCTAGTGGCCTTCAAAATCAATAGAGATGTCAGACGATGCAGCTCCTAATAGACAAATGGGTACTTTGGCTGTTGCTTTGAATATACTCAGGGATCACTAAGGGAAAGAAGAACCCTAAAAGGATTTGAAATTATGATAAGCATAGGGAGGGGCATGCCCTTTTATGACTGCAAGACAGATAAAACTAGGTTTCTGAAATTCATTTCTGTTGGATTAGTTTCTCAATTAACATATTGAAGTGTGGTTTCCTCCTTCACCTTGGGACCTATCTTCAGTAATCTTTGGTTTTATTCATATCTACCTGCCTGTCTATATGGCTGCTCTTATATTTTGGATGTGAAGTATCCCCACATGCTCATGTGTGAGATGATGTGAAAAGGTTGGGGGTTAAGAGATTGGGTTATGAGAGCATTAACCCAACCAGAGAATTGATCCTTGGATAAAATTAACTGAGCTCTAGGTAGCTGTGGTCTGGTAGGGTTGGCTGGAGGAGGTGGGTCATTGGAGGCACACCTCTAGGGTATATATTTTGTCTCTGTATCTTGTCTCTGGAGTCTGTACCTCTCAGCTTGCTATCATCATGTGAACCATGTTCCTCCACCAAACCCTTTCAGCATGATGTTCAGTCTCCTGTGAAGCCCCAAGAAATGGAGCTGGCTGCTTATGTACAAGGACCTTTGAAACCATGAGCCACAAGTAATCTTTTTCTCCTTAAAATGATCTTTTCACATCTTTTGGTCACAGCAGCAGAAAAAAATAAAAACCTGTTTAAAACAGCTACTGTCTCTTGTCTCTTTAGATTCCATGGATCTTTCCTTTGGTTCATATAGGTGACTAGGAATGGCTTGGAGACAGTGAGGATTGTTTACAGGAAAATGGAATGACTGATGGGAATCCTCCGTGTAGTTACTGACATTTATGTCCTACTACTGTGTTCATTAGAATAAGACCAGATGCTGGAAAATTATTTCTCCAAATATTGTTTCCTGACAGACTCATTAGAATATATAAAAAAAAATTTCACTCTTCAAAACCAGAGCACAATTTCCAACTATCAACAGTAAAGGGAATGAATCAAATATAAGAAAATACATTGGACTTAAGGGGTATGTCACAATATATTATACTGTAAAATTACTTTTACAAATCTGAGGTGAGGGGTGTACATCATATCAAGAAGGAATGAGGTTAAACATAAAAGAAATATAATTAATATTTTCATGTCCATATCAACAATTTCTGAATATATTCCCATGAAAGTATATATCTGAAACTGATTTGTGCATGTGGACCTACCAAGAGATACTCTACAAAGGAAGGACATTCAATACTGTTAGTGAATCAAGATTCTGAAGGGAAGCTCACTCACTCAGAAAGACCAGGTTTCTGTAGTTCTCCAACATCACATCTCTGTATAATTTCTGCTGAGCCTGGTCCAGGCATCCCCATTCCTCTTGAGAGAAATCAATAGCCACATCCATGAATGTCAATGGTTTCTAAAATAAGAATAAGCATATAAATGACACTTTGACCATATGATCACACACAGAGGTTTTAACTTAACCCAATGAGTATTAAGAGAACTGGTTCTGAAAAAGGTGAGAAACCTCAATGATTCAATAAGATACTTTTTAACAAAGCTTGTCTAATGTATTATGTAACTCTGAGGAAAGAGGAAGACATAAGTCCAAAAGAAGTGTATATCCTATACTTTTGTGAACTAAAATGTAAAATTAAAATAAAAGAATATATTTGTATATTTTGTGTATTTCTCAGATGAGAAAGTTATACTGAGTTAGATGATTGCTTCCCAAATTGAAATGAGCACAAACATGGATTGGATGTGTTGCTAATGCATAGATGGTGTCACTAGTCCTGGGACAGGATCTGGGTTTCTGAGTATGTAGCAAGCTCTCTATTGATGCCAGTTGCACTGGTCCAAGAATAACAATGAGGTAGAACACTAAAGAAGAGTTCACTATTGAATCTGAATTCAAATATTTTAAGCAGTTTGTACATTTTGCTACAATATCAAATAGCAACAAGAATCCTTTTATATCATTTCAAATATACACCTATCACTCCAAGAATTTGTCATATCTTAATGCATACACCCAAAAGAATCTATTGACAGTGGTAATAGTTTTTTTTGTTTTTTGGTAATCTTTGAGGACATATTGTCATACATCCAATTAATGCTTTTCCTGGGTTTTTTGCAAGTTGACCTGGCCTGCAATTCATAAAAAGGAACATAAATATCAAAATAAAGGCTGAAATTAAAAGAATTTTCAGAGCAGTTATTGACAGTTATTATAACTGAGGAGAGTAATGCAAATATATTAAGAAGGCAATAAAATCAAATTGATTAAATTTTACATTTTAGTACATATGGGAAAAGAGCAACTTTTCATGCACTAAAACAAGACAACTGGGCTGGGGAGACAGCTCAGCTGGTAGAGTGCTCGCCTTGCAAGCACAAGGCCCTGAGTTAGATCCCTAGTACTGCAAAAAAAAAAAAAAAAACAAAAAAAACAAAAAAAAACTCAACCTATCATGTAAATGAAAGTAAAAATATTCAGTTGTTTAAAATTATAATTCAACTTGGCATTGATCCTTTGTTTGTTTAACACACTACCTGAGATATAACATTGAAGAAAAGAAAAAGTTAGAATTTCTGAGTCTTTTTTTATAGCTTTCACTTATCATCTATGACCTATATTTTAGAATATTAATGTACTGAGAAATAGGCTTCTTTAAGCTCTTTCTTTTACTGAAAGTGTAAGGAGATTTGAATGTGTATGCCTTTGACCTTGAGGTAGAATAAAATGAAAACATACAAAGCTATGGTTTCCTTCAAGCCTCCAATTACAAAGCCAACATGTATTAAACAAACATGAGAGTTTTTGTTCTCCAAAGCAAGTCACAAGCAAAGAAAAATAAAAAAAATAATTTCTGTATAAAATATGGTGGTTTACATAGAGCATTTAAAAAATTCTAAGGAGATACTTAATAAAGTAAATTTATTATCATTATTGGGAAAAATCTGGCAGATAGATTTTATATAAAGTGCCAATGCACATAAAAGGACAGCATCATGGTTTCGATATGAGTGGCCACAAGGAAGCAAAATGAAATTAAAAGTAGAGCATAATCACAATCTTCTTCTGATAAAAGTTTTACTTGATATTTGATACGTGTTCCATGCTATAGAAGTGCTAAAGGGTAGTTGAATAGACACTTTAATATTCTAGTGAGTGTCTTCATTTCCTGGTTTGCTTTAGCATAATGAACATCTTTCTAATATGAACTATGAGAAAGCAATTCTGATTTAATGGAAGGGATGCCAAAAGATTCAATATTAATGTCATCCATTATGAGCATGTAAAACTGAGAGAAAGATCACTGAATTGGTCTCAATTTTTCCTCCATGGGAGATGTAAGGGTCAAGTCTACAGACATTGATGGGAAAGATGAAGAAAGATGGACTCTTAGAGCATGGGTTCCAGGTGGAAACTGTTCCTTGCTCACTATGTCAACTTTTTCTCCCAGTCCTCTCAGGCTGATTGTCTAGGTTAGTATGGTACACATCATGCTTGTCATAGTAAAGGAAGTGATGGGTTGACCCAGTGGCAGTGTTGGAAATCTTCCCATGTCACACTTGGACAGGGCTCCTCCAAGGAAGATGGACAGAGGGAAAGAGGTGCTGGCACCAAGTGAGGACTTGGCACAGGGTGCTGGAAAGTTCAGAGGAGCTAGAGGCCCAGGTGGCAGGACAAGCCTGGAGAGCAATAAACTCATATGGCCATGACAGTCTCCATGCCCACACAAGGGACAGCAGTCCAAACCTCATTATGCCTGAGTGAGTGGAAGCAGAAAGACAAGGACATGCCTAACCTGTCTCCCACGTGGGACTGACGCATTAAGCAAATGGTGGGCAGTTTGGGAGAGGGGTGGATAAAGTAGCCCAGTTTTGTTCAGGACAGCATGACAGACAGGACCCTTTTGTTTCTGAGGTGAGCTGGTTCATCTCCATCCCTCAAAGTCTTCAGACATGCACAAAGCTGCAGGACATCCTGCTGGTTGAGAACTTTGGAAATCTTCCTCTAGTGAGACTAGGCAGTTGTGGTAGGGTAGGGGAGGGGGCTTCCTTCAGAAATCAGCTGAGGAGTGGATGGATAGGGATTTCCAGAGACTTCAGAGCCCATGCCTGGTCTGATAGGAACCATGATTCAATGCTCCAAATTTGGCCTGATTTGCCAAATGAGGAAGTTCCTTCCTGACTCCTCTAGGCAAGGAAGACAAAATAACAGGCCTTGCCAAGACTCATGCAGATGAAAAGTGACCAAGAAAAGACAGATTTGGGCTCCCTGAATGCAATGGGGAGTGATTATCTTCTAATTATTCTTTCAAAACTTCATTACCACAGGCAATGAATGGAATCCTCTCTTAATGTGCATTTTGTTAATTCTTAAAGTTGATGGAGCATCCAGATGGAATGTAAAAATAATAAGTATGGTTTACTTCCTTAGCAATATCTAATGACTCTATAATAGCAAATGCAAATCTATGGCACTAACACATTTAAATGTCAAAAAGAAAATATGTTCAACACTACAGGTCATGAACCTATCACATCAATAAAAATGAAGTGTGCAAATTGAGGAGATGCTCCTATAATAAAGGGCTACAAATTAACTTCTGTAATGGAAATAAAGTAGTTTAAGACATGTTACCAAAAAAATAAATAGTAGGAAAGGAAGTTTGCAAATTGAAACTACATGATATTTTGGAAGAAAAATGCAGCCCCCGACCTGGAACACACCTGAAAACCAGCTACATCTGCTTTCTTCTCCTTCCCTAGACTTCTTTCTCAGGAGTGGTTACCTACAATTCAAATCTATCTCTTAAAAATCAGACTCTACATGCATCAGAACACATGGACCTTCATAGAACACCTTTTGTAGGGTCAAGACTAGCTTTTTTTTTATTGTAAACAAATTGGATACATGTTGTTTCTCAGTTTGTACATGGAGTAAAGGCATACCA
Source organism: Sciurus carolinensis (assembly GCF_902686445.1). Taxonomy (NCBI): domain Eukaryota; kingdom Metazoa; phylum Chordata; class Mammalia; order Rodentia; family Sciuridae; genus Sciurus; species Sciurus carolinensis. Next base: position 5,470,911 of record NC_062231.1, read on the forward strand.
TTTGTGTAATCATAAATTTACATAGGGTAATATTGTTTGATTCATTCTGTTATTTTTCCCTTCCCCCCACCCCTATCACCCCTTTTTCCCCTGTATACAGTCCTCCCTTCCTCCATTCTTCCCCCCTCCCTAACCTTTACCCTAACCCTAACACTAACCACTCCCACTGCCCATTATGTGTCATCAGCTGCTTTTCAGCGAGATCATTCATCCTTTGGCTTATTGACATTGGCTTATCTCACTTAGCATGATATTTTCCAATTTCATCATTTGCCTGCAAATGCCATCATTTTATCATTCTTTATGGCTGAGTAATATTCCATTGTATATATATATAGATACCACAGTTTCTTTATCCATTCATCAATTGAAGGACATCTAGGTGGTTTCCACAATCTGGCTATTGTGAATTGAGCAGCTATGAACATTGATGTGACTATATCTCTGTAGCATGCTGATTTAGAGTCCTTTGGGTATAGGCCAAGGAGTTGGAGAGCTGGGTCAAATGGTGGTTCCATTCCAAGCTTTCTGAGGAATCTCCACATTGCTTACCAGAGTGGCTGCACTAATTTGCAACCCCACAAGCAATGTATGAGTGTACCTTTCTCCCCACATCCTTGCCAACACCTACTGTTGCTTGTGTTCTTGATAGTCGCCATTCCAATTGGGGTGAGATGGAATCTTAGCGTAGTTTTGATTTGCATTTCTCTTATTACTAGAGATGTTGAACATTTTTTTCATATATCTTTTGATTGCTTGTACATCTTTTTCTGTGAAGTGTCTGTTCAATGCCTTAGCCCATTTTTTGATTGGGTTATTTGTATTCTTGGTGTAGAGTTTTTTGAGTTCTTTATAGATTCTGGAAATTAGTGTTCTATCTGAAGTATGAGTGTGAGAGATATTCTCCCACTCTGTAGGCTCTCTCTTCACATTACTGAGAGTTTCCTTTGCTGAGAGAAAGCTATTTAGTTTGAATCTATCCCAGTTGTTGAGTCTTGCTTTTATTTCTTGTGCTACGTGAGTCCTGTTGAGGAAGTCTGATCCTAAGATGACATGTTGAATATTTGGACCTACTTTTTCTTCTATAAGATGCGGGGTCTCTGGTCTGATTCCAAAGTCCTTGATTCATTTTGAGTTGAGTTTTGTGCAGGGTGAGACATAGGGGTTTAATTGCATTCTGTTGCATGTGGATTTCCAATTTTCCCAGCACCATTTGTTGAAGGTGTTATCTTTTCTCCATTGCATATTTCTGGCACCTTTGTCTAGTAAGAGAAAATTGTATTTGTTTGGGTTTGTGTCCATGTCTTCTATTCTGTACCATTGATCTGCCTGTCTATTTTGGTACCAATATCATGCCATTTTTGTTACTATTGCTTTGTAGTAGAGTTGAAGATCTGGTATTGCGATATCTCATGCTTTGCTCTTTCTGCTAAGGGTTGCTTTAGCTATTCTGGGTTTCTTATTCTTCCAGATAAATTTCATAATTGCTTGCTCTATTTCTGTAAGGTACATCATTGGGATTTTAATTGGAATTGCATTGGATCTGTATAGCACTTTTGGTAGTAAGGCCATTTTGACAATATTAATTCTGCCTACCCAAGTTTTCTGATGACATGATTATATATTTAGAGGAACCCAGAAATTCCACCAGAAATTTTTAGAACTCATACATGAATTCAGTAAAGTGGTAGGTTAAAGATCAATGCTCATAAATCCAATGCATTTTTATACATAAGTGATAAATCTTCAGAAAGAGAAGTTAGAAAAACTACCCCATTCACAATAGCCTCGAAAAAAATAAAATACTTGGTAATCAATCTAACAAAGGAGGTGAAAGATCTCTACAATGAGCACTACAGAACACTAAAGTGAGAAATTAAAGAAAATCTTATAAGATGGAAAGATCTCCCATGTTCTTTGATAGGCAGAGTTAATGTTGTCAAGTCTAGTTTTAGCTGGAAGTCATGGAGGCTTGTCTTCCCTCTACCCAATTGTATTGATAGAGCTTGAATGAGAAACTGCCCACCCTGATGTGAGTAAAAATATTCAAGTTCAGTGGGTTTTGCTTATGTTCCTTTGTACTAGGTATTGAACCCAGGGAAAATTGACTGATTTCTCATTGATACCTCTACTTATATTTTTGTTTTTTTATTCTGAGACTGGGTCTCACTAAATTGTGAAAGCTAAGATGAAACTTTAATTCTCCTGCATTAGTCTCCTGAGTAGCTGGGATTACAGGGTGCATGACCATGCCTGCCCAAATTCAATGCTTATGTGTACAAGAGAAAAAATATGTGTAGGTTGCTTACAATATATTCCTCAAGAGCAAAAGCACAAGCATCAACATTTTTCAGAAAACATATATGTAATTTTGTTACATATAGGCTGCATCTATATCCTGCCACTCTGACACTTGACATGGTCTTTTGGAATAAAGGACTCAACACTTGACACCGTTCTGTTTATCATCCTACCTCTTCAACACCATAGGTGTGGCATGTCTCCATGTGTACTTGCTTTTTAATATTAATATTTGATATATTATTTAGAAACTTATTGGGAAAACATTGGGAAGGTTTTACTGTATTGAGACACAAAATAGTGCACAATAAAAAATTGGCAGTAGTACATAGATAAAATATATAAAAATAAACAATTGTAGCTGTGCTCAAGTTAAAAGGAGGCTGTGATTGCTTTAGTATAATAATAGATGGATAAAGAGGCATTCCTCTGAGCTTCGATGTGGTGTTTAGCCTTTGTTGCTTTCTTAGTTTCAATACTTGATTCTAGAGATACTTTACATAATAAAAACATTTAAGTTAGTCATAAATATTATTTGTGCTTTTCCTATGTTTAGTGTAATTCATTAAGAATCAGAATAAGGGGGGTTTTCAAGATGGCAGACTAGAGGGCGGCTGCATTACATGTTGCTCCAGGATGCAGGATTCAAAAAGAGGAGATAGCAAGAGACTTGGGACCAACTCAAAGCCACCAGGTGAATCTCTCCCATTGGGGAGGCATCCTGGATGGGGCGGTAGCCCCTGGAACGCAGGGAACCTTGTGAAGTAGAATTGTCTGGTGAGACGCCCCTCCCCCGACTGGAGCGGTAAACACGGACAACTGGGATCATCGTAGAGGAGGCGACTCAGCACAGTGCTTGGACTCGGAGCAACCACTGGGCCTCTGGGTGTCTGCCTGAGGAGGAGCTGCTTGGTGAGCTGTTTGGACTCAGAGCGACCACTTCTGAACACCAGGGGGTTGCCCGGAGGAAGAGGAGAAGCGCAGCAGCTCGCTTGGTCTAGGAGTGACTGCATCAGAGTTACAGGCAGTTGCCAGAGGAGGAGGCGAGTGGTGAGTTGTTTGGACTCAAAGCGACCGCACCTGAACACCGGTGGCCTGCCTGGAGGAGGAGTATGGTGGGTCGCTTGGACTCCAAGCAACCACTCCTGAACACCCTGGGGGCTACCCCAAGGAGGAGGAGGAACAGGGCGTGTCACTTGGACTCGGAGTGACTGCCTAGGGCTATGGGCAGTTGGCGGGAGAAGGAGACGCAAAGTGAATTGCTTGGACTCCTACTGACTGTGTCGGAAACTGAGCGGCTGTCTGGAGGAAGAGGTGTGTGGCGGGTCTTTGGATCTTGGAGCTATTCTACAGGGCTCTAGGTGGTGGCTCAGAGAAGGGGCCACATAGCCAGGCGATTAGGTGCAGAGCAGGGTCCCAGGACCTAGGTGGCTTCTTGCTGGAAGAGACGCACAGAGACACGCCTAGGGGTGGAGCGAAGTTTCCAGGACTGTGGGGAGATTCTCTGAGGAGAGGCACCTAAGAAGACTCATATGTGAAGGGTGAGGCTCCCAGGCCCAGGAGGCAGGTCCGGGTCCCTGGGATCATTGCAGAGGAAGACAGCCCAGCCCAGGTGGTAGTTGTAGATTGAGGGGAACCTCTAGGAGGGGAACTGACCAGCGAGACCTCCCCACCAGCTGAGTCTTCCCTGCCAGGTGAAGTTTAGCCACAAGGATGGTAAAACCAGAGACACAGGCTCAAACAGACCCTGCCTCAGCACGCAGCCTAGTTCTACTTTGGATGACCATTGGTCAACAAGTGGAGGCACCTCTGCCCAATATCAGGGAATATACCCCACCTGAGGGTCAACAACCCTAGAGAGGCAGCTTCCTTATAGAGCACTGCATTATCAACTTCCTCCAAGACTTCAGGCTACTGAAGGAAAACAGGGGATATACTAGCAATCTTCAGGGACATTATAAGTCAATTGAGGAAATCGGAAATATCTTAATGACCCACTGATTCCTGAACAATATGAGAAAACAAGGGAAGAAAATGCCCAAATAAATCTAGATGTTACATCAGTAAAATCCAATGACATCATGCCAGAAGAAATGACAGAAAAGGAGTTCAGAATGTACATAATTAAAATGATCAGGGAAGCAAACAATGAGATGAAAGAGCAAATGCAGGCATTGAATGATGAGATGAAAGAGCAAATGCAGGCATTGAATGATCACACCAATCGACAGTTAAAAGAGCAAATACAGGAAGCAAAAGATCATTTCAATAAAGAGTTAGAGATATTGAAAAAAAAACCAAAAAGAAATCCTTGAAATGAAGGAAACAATAAACCAAATTAAGAACTCCATAGACAGCATAACCAATAGGATAGAACACCTGGAAGACAGAACCTCAGATATTGAGGACAATATATTTAACCTTGAAAACAAAGTTGAACAAACAGAGAAGATGGTAAGAAATCATGAACAGAATCTCCAAGAGCAATGGGATATCATAAAAAGGCCAAATTTGAAAATTATTGGGATTGAGAAAGGCTTAGAGAAACAAACCAAAGGAATGAACAATCTATTCAATGAAATAATATCAGAAAATTTCTCAAATCTGAAGATGAAATGGAAAATCAAGTTCAAGAGGCTTATACGACTCCAAATACACAAAATTACAACAGACACACACCAAGGCACATTATAATGACAATACCAAACATACAAAATAAAGAAAGAATTTTAAAGGCTGTGAGAGAAAAGAACCAAATTACATTCAGGGGGAAACCAATACGAATATCAGCAGATTTTTCAATCCAGACCCTAAAAGCTAGAAGGGCCTGGAACAACATTTTTCAAGCTCTGAAAGAAAATGGTGTCAACCAAAAATCTTATACCCAGCAAAACTTACCTTCAAATTTGATGATGAAATAAAATCATTCCTTGATAAACACAAGCTAAAAGAATTTACAAAAAGAAAGCCAGCATTACAGAACATTCTCAGCAAAATATTCCATGAGGAAAAGATAAAAAACAAAGAAACAAATCAGTAAAGGGAGGAATTATCCTAAAGGAACTGTCAAATCATATCTCAATAATAACCCTGAATGTTAATGGCCTGAATTCATCAATCAAAAGACATAGACTGGCGGATTGGATTAAAAAGAAAGATACAAAAATATGTTGCCTGCAAGAGACTCACCTCATAGAAAGAGATACCCATAGACAAAAGGTGAAAGGATGGGGAAAAATATACCATGCACATGGACTCAGCAAAAAAACTGGAGTATCCATTCTCATTTTAGATAATGTGGAATTGAAGCCAAGGTTAGTCAGAAGGGATAAAGAAGGAAATTTCATACTGCTTAAGGGAAGCATAAATCAGCAAGATATAATAATCATAAACATCTATGCCCCAAACGGTGGCTCATCCACGTATGTCAAACAAATCCTTCTCAATTTTAGAAACCAAATAGACCATAACACAATAATACTAGGTGATTTTAACAAGCCTCTCTCACCACTGGATAGATCTTTCAAACAAAAATTGAACAAAGAAACCATAGATCTCAATAACACAATCAATAATTTAGCATACATTTATAGAATATACCATCCAACCAAGAGCAAATACACTTTCTTCTCAGCAGCACATGGATCCTTCTCTAAAATAGACCATATATTATGCCACAAAGCTAATGTTAGCAAATACAAGAAGATAGAGACACTACTTTGTATTCTATCAGATCATAATGGATTGAAGTTACAAATAAATGAAAGAGTAAAAAACAGAAACTTCTCCAACACCTGGAGATTAAACAATATGCTACTATATGATGAATGGATAACAGAAGATATTAGGAAGAAAATTAAAAATTCTTAGAAGTAAATGAGAAAAAAGAAACATCATATCAAAATCTCTGGGACACTATGAAAGCGGTACTTAGAGGAAAATTTATTTCATGCAGCACATTTAATAAAAGAAGTAAAACTCAAAAAATAAATGACCTAACACTACAGCTCAAAGCCCTAGAAAAAGAAGAACAGACCAACACCAAAAGTAGTAGAAGACAGGAAATAGTTAAACTCAGAGCTGAAATCAATGAAATTGAAACAAAAGAAACAATACAAAAAATTGACAAAATAAATAGTTGGTTCTTCGAAAAAATAAACAAAATTGATAAACCTTTAGCCACACTAACAAAGAGAAGACGAGAGAAAACCCAGATCACTAAAATTCGGAATGAACCAGGAAATATCACAACAGACACGACTGAAATACAAAACATAATTAGAAGCTATTTTGAAAATCTATACTCCAACAAAATAGAAAATTTCAAAGATATCAACAGGTTTCTAGAGACATATGAATTGTCTAAACTGAATGAGTAGGACATACACAATTTAAATAGACCAATTACAAGTAATGAAATAGAAGTCACCAAAAGCCTACCAACAAAGAAAAGTCCGGACCAGATGGGTTCTCAGCTGAGTTCTACAAAACCTTTAAAGAAGAGCTTATTACAATACTTCTCAAAGTATTCCATAAAATAGAAGAGGAGGAAACCCTCCCAAACTCATTCTATGAAGCCAATATTGCCCTGATACCTAAACCAGAAAGAGACACATCGAGGAAAGAAAATTTCAAACCAATATCCTTAATGAATATCGACGCAAAAATTCTCAACAAAATTTTAGCAAATCGCACACAAAAACATATTAAAAAGATTGTGCACCATGATCAAGTGGGTTTCATCCCAGGGATGCAAGGTTGGTTCAACATCAGGAAATCAATAAATGTAATTCAACATATCAATAGACTTAAAGTCAAGAATCACATGATTATTTCAATAGATGCGAAAAAAGCATTTGATAAAATACAGCACCCCTTCATGCTCAAAACACTAGAAAAAATAGGGATAGTGGGAACATTCCTTAACATTGTAAAGGCCATCTATGCTAAGCCCATGGCTAATATCATTCTAAATGGTGAAAAACTGAAAGCATTCCCCCTAAAAACTAGAAGAAGGCAGGGATGACCTCTTTCACCACTTCTTTTCAATATCGTTCTTGAAACTCTAGCCAGAGCAATTACACAGACTAAAGAAATGAAAGGGATACAATAAGAAAAGAAGAACTCAAACTAACCCTATTTGCTGATGATATGATTATATACTTAGAGGAACCAGGAAATTCCACCAGAAAACTTTTAGATCTCATAAGTGAATTCAGTAAAGTAGCGGGATATAAAATCAATGCACATAAATCTAAGGCATTTTTATACATAAGCGATGAATCTTCAAAAAGGGAAATTAGGAAAACTACCCCATTCACAATAGCATCAAAAAAAAAATACTTGGGAATCAATCTCAGAAAAGAGGTGAAAGACCTCTACAATGAGAACTACAGAACACTAAAGAAAGAAACTAAAGAAAACCTTAAAAGATGGAAAGATTTCCCATGTTCTTGGATAGGAAGAATTAATATTGTCAAAATGGCCATACTACTAAAAGTGCTATACAGATTCAATGCAATTCCAATTAAAATCCCAATGATGTACCTTACAGTAATAGAGCAAGGAATTTTGAAATTCATCTGGAAGAATAAAAAACCCAGAATATCTAAAGCAAACCTTGGCAGAAAGAGTGAAGCAGGGGGTATCGCAATACCATATCTTCAACTCTACTACAAAGTAATAGTAACAAAAACAGCATGGTATTGGTACCAAAATAGAAAGGTGGATCAATGGTACAGAATAGAGGACACGGACACAAACCCAAATAAATACAATTTTCTCATACTACACAAAGGTGCCAAAAATATGCAATGGAGAAAAGATAGCCTCTTCAACAAATGGTGCTGGGAGAATTGGAAATCCATATGCAACAGAATGAAACTATACCCATATCTCTCACCATGCACAAAACTAAACTCAAAATGGATTAAAGGCCTTGGAATCAGACCAGAGATCCTGCATCTTATAGAAGAAAATGTAGGTCCAGAGCTTCAACATGTCAGCTTAGGACCAGACTTCCTCAACAGGACTCCCATAGCACAAGAAATAAAAACAAGAATCAATAACTGGGATAGATTCAAACTAAAAAGCTTTCTCTCAGCAAAGGAAACTATCAGCAATGCGAAGAAAGAGCCTACAGAGTGGGAGAAAGTCTTTGCCAATCATACTTCAGATAGAGCACTAATCTGCAGAATCTATAAAGAACTCAAAAAGCTCTACACCAAGAATGCAAATAATCCAATCAACAAATGGGCTAAGGAAATGAATAGACATTGCACAGAAGAAGATCTACAAGCAATCACAAACATATGGAAAAATATTCAACATCTCTAGTAGTAAGAGAAATGCAAATCAAAACCACACTGATTCCATCTCACCCCAATAAGAATGGCGATTATCAAGAATACAAGCAACGACAGGTGTTGGCGAATATGTGGGGAGAAAGGTACACTCATACATTGCTGGTGCCTGCAAATTAGTGCAGCCCCTTTGGAAAGTAGTGTGGAGACTCCTTAGAAAACTTGGAATGGAAACACCATTTGACCCAGCTATCCCACTCCTTGGCCTATACCCAAAGGACTTAAAATCAGCATATTACAGAGATACAGCCACATCAATTTTCATAGCTGCTCAGTTCACAATAGCCAGATTGTGGAACCAACCTAGATGTCCTTCAATTGATGAATGGATAAAGAAACTGTGGTATATATATACAATGGAATATTACTCAACCATAAAGAATGATAAAATTATGGCATTTGCAGGCAAATGGATGAAACTGGAGAATATCATGCTAAGTGAGATAAGCCAATCTCAAAAAACCAAAGGACGAATGATATCGCTAATAAGTGGATGATGACACATAATGGGGTGGGAGGGGTTAGTGTTAGGGTTAGAGTTAGGGTTATGGAGGTGGGCAAGAATGGAGGAAGGAAGGACTGTAGAGAGGGAAAAGAAGGGTGGGAGGAGTGGGGGGAAGTGAAAAAATAACAGAATAAATTAAACAACATTACCCTATGTAAGTTTATGATTACACAAATGGTATGCCTTTACACCATGTACAGAGAAACAACATGTATCCCATTTGTAAAAAAAAAAAAAAGAATCAGAATAAGATTGTAGTCTGCTATTATATAAAATTAGAATAGACTAAATAATAACTATAAGTTGATTTCTTTGACCTTTAATAATAGTAAAATTTTCTCACTGTTAAACACTGGATTTCGTGGTGGGAGTAGTTTTTTAGAAAATCTAGTGATGTGTTTGTTCTGAAGTTTGAAGGCTGGCCGATCATGGTGCCCTCAGTTTAGCTGGGAGAAGGGGTTGTTTTAGTCTATCTGGGAGATGAGGTTGTTTTGGTCTAGGCTGTCATACAGAGAGAATGTATACCTTGAGAAGAAGCATACATTATACTTTTGAAGGTTTTTCTTATTTTAAACTAACCATAAAATTATATGATCATCAGTAAAGAAAAATATCTATAAAAAGGCTGGCAGAAAAAATAAAGACAGATTCAGCCTCCAAATGCCCGGTGTCTGTATGCTGCTTCTCCACCTTGCTGAAGCCTCCCATCCACCTAGGACCCCCAATGGTTAGGGCTGAAACCCGGCATATCTCCAGAGTAATAATTACTTAGTAGACAATGAATCTTATGTGAGCAATCCAGAATTTGCAAAGCACTATGATATATATGATTGTTCTAGTCACCTATTTTACTGCTGTGACTAAAGAGCTGAGTATAAAATTGTAGAGGAAGAACAGTTTATTTAAGGGCTGATGGTTTCAGAGGTCTTAGTCCATAGAAGGCTGGCTCCACTCCTCAGGGATTGAGGTGAGCCTGAACATCACAGTGGAAGAGTGTGGCTGTGGGAAATAGCTCACAGTGCAATCAGAAAGAAAAAAAAGAGTCTCCACTCTCCAGATAAAAATACATACCCCAAAGCCATGCCCCAATTCCAATCTCCTCCAGCCACACCCTACTACCCCTTTAGTTACTGCAGTTAATTCCAATCAGGGCATTAAATACCTGAGGGAGTTAGGACTCTCACAACCCAATCACTTCTTCTCTTAACCCTCTTGCATTTTCTCAAAAATGGGCTTTTGGGGGTCACCTTACATACAAAATATAACAAAAATTTAACATTAAACTGCAATATACAGAGAATAGGATATATGATTGACAGTCACAATACCTTAGGAGAGAAAATCTGATGTGGTAAAGCCATAATTCACCAACTTATCTGACACACAAACTTGAGGAAATGTATTGATTTTTATGCAGTCACAATGGAGGAAAATTTTGTTTTCTTTTTATTTTTCTGATAGATTTTACAAAGTTCAGCTCTGGAATTTGATTTAAAATCACCTTCCACACTGGAAAAGATGTGATAAACTTACTATCAGCATTCAGGGAAAAGAAAATAGTGAAGAAAAATTTTGATTAATGTAAAGTAAGGACAATAATTTTTCTGAAATCCAACTCTATCCTTCTTTGGATACATTTTCTAGTGTTTGAAGCTCTACTAGTAAAATTATTTTGCAATTATTAAAAATGAAACTTGTAATAAGTGAACAAATCTTGAATTACAAACCAAGAAATGAACATACTAATTATTAGGCCTACTCTTCAAGTCCACTCTTTGTGTCAACTGTGGTATTCTCCAATACCTCTTTTTACTTACTGAAGGACATTGTGTATTCTGAAACACATGAACATGTATGAGTTTTCCGTACAGTTTGTTCTAATTTACCTTCTTTTACATATCAGAGGGAAAAATAAATTCTGTATTTTCCCTTTAAAACCAGTGTCCAATTTATAGGTTACCAAAAATCTCCATAAAATGGAAGAAGTGGTAAAAAATCTTTATATATTCATTTCCCAAAAGTTTTCCTATGTAGATCAAAGGGATAATAGGCAATGCTTCTAAGCCACAGACAACCAGCTTATCTCCTGATAATCATCTCCCCATTCCTCTGACTGTCATTTAAGAAGAGATGACCAGACACCAATAAGGCTCTACAAAAGCCAAGAGAAATCACCCCTGTGGGCATCAAGTTTAATGCCCTGGCAGCTGTGATATTTATTACTTGGAAAAAAGGATGACAGTAGGTGAGGAAACTACTTTATGTCCATTCAGTATTAGTTAACTTTTCATCTATGTGACCAAAAATACCTGACAAAAATAATTTAAAACAGAATTTATTCATTTTGAATTGCAATTTCAAAGAATTCAGTTCATGCTAGGCTGTCTCCAAGGCATCAACATGATGGAAGAAAGACATGGAGAAAATCTGCTGAGCTCATGGAGTCTAAGAAGCAGAGAGAGGCAGGAAGAGGTTGGGAAGAAGGTAAACCTGTGCAGTGCACCTGTCAGTGACCATTTCCTCTAAGTAATGTTCCAGCTCCTAGGACGACAGGGAGATACTGACACACTCATCCACTGAAGAGGCAGAACCTTTTTGATTCTATATTAGCCTAAAAGCCCCATCTCTGAGTCTTGCTGCACTGCTGACTAGACTACCAACACATTATTTGGGGGATAGTCCAGTTTCAAATAAGAACAGTTTCCAAAACAAACTGATAATATGAATGTGCCTACAGAAGACAGAAAGAAGAAAGGTACAAAATCTTTTGCCAGCAGAGTCAGGAAATTATTATCTGCTAAACTCCCATGTGGAGTGTTAATCACCTGAACATAAATATTTTTTAAACTACCATTCATTACTTGGAGATAAATGGGAATATGCTGTGTCTGATTCAGTGTTGCATGGGAAAAATACTTGATAATCCTGTGAATTGGAGAGGGAAAACAGACAATTGGAAATGTGGTGAGGGAACTCAAAATGTGAGAATTTATCACACCCATGAGCAGCTAGAATGAGGAAAGAGTATCTTAGATTTGAGACCCTTCTTACACTGTGAAGACTCAGAAGGGGTGATACCTCAGGAGAAAGAACAAACTGAGATCCTATGGGAAAACACATCCTCCCACACAGGAAACACATGTCTATCCGGGGTCTTGTCTCATGACCATTTTAGTCACTCTACACAAACTGTGGAGATACAGAGATGCACAGTGATGGATGGCATTATGAGGAAACTGCAGTTTAGGATCACAATTTATTCAGAGTTCACACTGAAAAATTTGCGTGGCCAGGTGTTGCTATTTCTGACAGTAAGGAGTCACCTGACCATCATGATGACCAAATCTTTACACAATCTGGACAACTATGGCTTATCTTTGACATTTACTACATTAACAGGATTCAATCTGGTCACATAGTCTAAGGTGCAGAAAACCCTTTATTCTTATTTTTGCTGAAAGGAAACACCAAAAATATCAGAGCTTAAAGTAACAGAAGCTTATTCTTTTACACAAATGTATGTTTTCAGTGTCATAGACCAATGTCAAAGGGTTAGCAGATCCACACTGCCTTCAGAGAGTCAGGGGAGAATCATTCAACTTTCTGGTTGCTACTAGCACTCCTTGACTTATGTTCATAAATCCTTCTCTTCCCTTTGTGTTGATGTAGCCATGAAAACTTGAAGATACATAATCTACCCTTACAAAGATCATAGTAGTACCACAACATGTTACAACCCTTAAACTGCACAGGGACTGGGCACCATCAAACCAGAGATGGAAGATCCTGCAATAAATTTATCCAAGAAATTTTAAATTCTAAGGAAAAAAAGTCATTATCCTTTCCTGACACCAATGTGTATTATTAAAGTATAAATTTGCAATAATATAAACCAAGCAATCATGAAACAAAGAAATCCATTAATGAATCCATAGGTATATAAAAACTATTTGTATTTTAAATAGAAATAGAAGGGACTATGTAAATCCAATGACACTGAGACTAACATTAAATGTGGAGGCATGATACAACCAAATCTAAAGAAAGATGTTTGTGCTTGGGGCACAGTTCACTGAAAGTGTGCATACAGAATTTGCAAGGCCCTGGGCTTAAACTTCAGCACAAAAATAAAAGGCTTATGCTCAGAGTAGAGGGAGATAATATTGGAAATATAACACCATATGGTGCTGCTTACCATTCCTCCTACAGGAACACATAGTATAATCATACTGTTTCAAGTCCTTCTTGGCAAATAATAAATGAGTTAATAGACTTATGTACATTGGACCACAGAGAAAATATCTGCCATCATATGTGGAAGAAAACCTAGGGTCAAATTGGTCATCAGATGACAATTGGGCCGCTCTCTATCCTCTCCTGCATCAATGAGTTCAAAGGGGAAAATACATGGTTCACTTTCAGCCTTAGTGGGTGGCACTTACTGAGCTGCCTCTCCAAGCTCTAATCTACAGTAACTGCAGCCCTGCCAATTCCCCCAGGAAGAAGGTTTTCTATTCACTGGATAGCTCATCTCTAACATCTTTCATTCTGTGGACTACATGCTGAACTCCCAAGCTCTGGGGTCAAAGTTCACTGAGCATGTTCAAATCTAGATCCAAATAAGGGGTTTTGAAGATAGAAAATAAAAGAGGTTAAGACAGTCATCTGTGCCTTACTTTGACCAACAAACCATGAACAGATGCTCCATGCCACTGCCCATAATATCAAGATAGAATAGATCATTCCATACAGTATATATTCTGCCTCCGTGTTGGAAACATCTATGCTAAGGTGGAGTTCTCTCACATTGGGTGCCTGAGTGACCACAATAAGTAGAGCCTGAATAATTAGTGTGAACAAGAAATCGACCTTGGTTTAACTAAGTCATTGGGGGTATTTTCTAAAGAAACTTGGATGTATCCTGATTTCTGAATTGTTGCCAAATGCTGCTATTTTCTTTTTCCTCTCAAGTTTCAACAATTCTTTATCTTTGTTTTCCCCTTCTCAGCTTTAGTATAGAAACTTTGACCCTTTATCAGAAGAAAAGAGAAACAACTAGTATACACAATATCAAACCACAAAAAATGCAGATTTTCTATGAGTATTCAAGTATATCCATGGAGTTCATCAACAGGGATCAGGGAAGAGGAGTTATATGTCAAAGGTGTGAGTTTTTCCTTAGAAGAAATTTGACAGAATATTCTGCCATCTACTCTTGCTGATACCAGAGTTTCTATCTAGATTGATTCATGCATTTAATAGGGGGAAATACAGTATGCCACTGATAGCCTGAGTGACAGTTCACTTCCTGATTACTGTCCTTCCACTACTCACCCCAGGAATACCTCCAGGTCCAACAATTACTCCTAGAATTTATACAGGAACTGACTGTTTAACTAATACTTTTCCTTCAAAAGACTACAACCTTAAACTCCAATCTCTGGAGTAAATGTGACTGAACATGTTCAAATCTCCAGAGATTACAATCAAATCAATTGGCTTTGCCTTGCAAGCATATACGTGGATGAAAATCCCCAACAGCAGTTGCAGAAGAAAAGGTTGAATATCACAGATTGCTGTTTATTTACAGCGTACAATGGCATCTTGGAAGCCTGGGATCTAACAAACTTGCATCAGGGATTAAAGATAACAGGGAAACAGATTTCCTGCAGCTTGAACAGAGCTGTAGGAATGGATATTATAAAATGCATGAAAATTAAAACAAACTCTAGATTATAAGGAAATGGATAAAAAAAAAAACCCTTTGTACAGCTGTTGATGAGAGTATAAATTTGGTTGCATTTTTTTCAAAAATAGTTTGCAGAATCATTTTAAAAACAACTGAATCAGAAATACGTGATTCAGTTTTAATTCTGAGTATACATCTAAAAGACTTGGAATCATTCTGTCAAAGAAATAGCTGAACTCCATTTCAATGCATCACTATTCATAGTAGCAAAAATTAAAAAGAAAAAAAAAGTCTTTTAGAAAAATGTTTTTCCTTGATACAGAGGAATAACCCCAAGGACATTTAACCACTAAGCCACATCTCCAGCACATTTTTCTGTTTCATTTGGAGACAGGGTCTTGCTGAGTTGCTCAGTGCCTGGTTAAGTTGCTGCAGATGGCTTTAAATTGTGATCCTCCTGCCTCAGCCTCCTGGGTCACTGGAATAATATTTAGAGTCACTTAATGTTAAGAGATTCCTCCAGGCTCTAGGGCATCCAGCTACTCTCTTGAGAGACTCCACCCAACAATTCAAACTGCTCTCCAAGAGGACAAGACTCAGAGGCTGATATTCACTACATACCCCATGGAGTTATGGACACAGCAGATGTGGGCATCTTATATCGATTATTTCTGAAGGACAGGACTAGGAAGACTTGACAGGTTGAGATAACAAGAATCACACAGTCAATTCTTCACTGGTGAATCTTAACACAAAATATTGTGATAATGTGTCTGTGCCTTCGAAGACAGAGGGACGAGAGGCACACACAGTTTGTCCAAATGCTCAAGTGATACTTCCCTGCTTCCTTCTCACATAAATTGTTCACAAACATGAAACAAAAATTTCAACATGTGCCATTCAGTATTTGAAGAAGTAACAATATATTTTGTCAAACTGAAATATAGCCTGGGAAAAAAATTGATAATGTTGAGAGGGAAAATTGGCATTGGGAATGTGAACTGTAGCTGAAAATTTAGAAAATTTTCCTGTATATACTCATGAATACACCATAGTATTTTCACAATCATAAACATCTACAAGAAATGGGACCTCATTAGAGATATATTCCATTCTTCAATAATCATACCAAAATGAATTGTCATGTGCAACTGAAAAGAACCAATCAAAAAAGAAAATTTAGTAATTCATGCATAGACCAAAGACTAGCAGGGATGGAGCACATGGTTCCACATTTGATATGCTGCTTCCTGAATATTTAGCTAGCTCAGCAGGAAGGAGGAACCCAGGCCTCTAGAGACCACAGTTCCTTTCATGCAGGAACCCCAAGGAGTCGGGGTCCTCCTCTCATCATCCTCTCAGTCTACAGCACACAGCCTGTGAAGATGCTGGGCTGCCAGCACAGGGACACCCTCGACCTCCTCCAATAATACTCTGCAAGTTCTGCTCTCAACCCCAGGAACTCTGGGCTGCCAGCACCCTGATGTCCTCATGGGGCTTCAGGCAGAGGATGAGAACACCGTGCACTCATGTGACTAGTGCACAGAGTCCAGCTACTGGACTGACTAGATGTAGATGTGGGAACTGAGGGTTGAGCCCCACAGAGGAAGAAGTTGGTGGCAGACTGAGAGGACCAGGAGCAGCCCCGCCGCCATTTCCACTCCCGCCACCACCTGTACCAAGGGCTTGGGCTTCGCCCCATCTCCAGCTGCCTGAAGCACACTCACCATTTCCTGCTCTTCACTCTGCCCCTTGTTGTCCCTCAGAGTCTCTCCTTCCCTGTGCCGCAGAGAAACCTGGGGCTCCTGAGCACAGGAGGAAAAGCCAGAAGTGGATCCGGAGAATGGCGGCTCTGAGACCAAGGTCAGCGCTAGGTTTCAGAAGCCCGCCCTCCTTGTTGGCTGCATGCGGATTGGGCAGTTCTCACCCCGGTGCCTCTGATTGCACAGGTATTTAGGCCCCGCCCCCTTACTCTGAGTCTAGAGAACCACTTCTGAGTGACAGTCCAATGTGACCAATCCAGGAATTAATGAGAACAGATCACAGACTTTGGGCTGTTGCTTTTGGTTTTTGCGATACTAGAGACTCAACCCAAGGGCACTTTACACTGAAGCAAATTCCCACTCCTTTCTAATGTTTTAGACAGGGTCTCATGAATTTACTTAGGCTGGCCTCAGGATCAGAGGCATGTGCCACCACACCTGGCTTTAGTTTTTGTGTTTGACTTGCTGCGAATTGATCCCAGAGTTTCAGCTTCAGTGACTTTAAGGCAGGGTTTTCTTGCAGTAATGGAAATTTGTATTTATCATTTTATATATGGTCATAATGACTTATGAATTATATATGTACATATGTTTCATGAATGGAAATGATATAATGGAAAATTACTTTAAATTTCAAATACTGTCTCTGATCTCTGGTCTTATGGGAATGCTGCAGTTTTTTATTTGGGGGGCCGGGTGCGGCGCCCAGGGAGTAGTCCCAGGGGTGCTAAACCACTAAACCACATCCCCAATTCTTTTTATATTTTATTTAGAGACAAGGTGTCAGCTAAGTTGCCTAGGACCTTGCTCAGTTGCTGCGATGGCTTTGAACTTGCAATTCTCCTATCTCAGTAACCAAGTGACTGGAATTATAGGAGTGCGTCACCACAGTGGTCTCCTGTCTCAATCTTTTCAGTCACTGAGAGAGCAGGCACACCCCCCACACCTGGATATTATTTCTTTGTGTGTTTCACTTTTGAGTTGCTAAGAATTGAACCCAGAGCTTCAGACTGCAGCTATTTTAATGTTGGGTTTCCTTGCAGTAGTAGGATTTAGACTACCCAGGATGGTTATTGCTTTTAATTTTGATGATAAGGCCATATTAATTTATTGTGTGTTGTTCATGAATAAAATTTTCTGAAATTACTTTAAATTTCCATTGAAATTTTTGCTCCCTTGTGTTCCCGTATGAGAGGTAGGACCCTGACTCCCTTGCATCTTCAAATCTCTCACACATTGGGATAGTGCTGCTGAGAACATTTGACCCCAAAATTTATTATATGTAATGCCAGAACAGGAAAATCTATAGAGAGTGAGAGTAACTGATTTCCACGGTGCATACTGTTAGAGAAACATGAACAAAGGACATGTTTTTTGAAATAATGAATTAATTCATAAATTGATATGTGATGGTTTCAAAAATCTGTGAATATACAAGTTGAACTGTACAACATTATCTGCTGAGTTTTAGAATAATTGAATTATGTCACAATGAAGCTCTTTCAGATGTTTATACTCAGTCAAGTTCTGCATGTAACATTTTAGATTCTGTGTTCAAAACTCGTCAAATGTGACTTTTGTCATGCATGATGTGGTCTGAAATGCATATATGTATATAAATGGAGGAAAATATCTGAAGCATATTAACTGGATGAATAAGGGTGGTTAACTCACAGGTATGGACTTCAGATGTAATGGAAAAAGGTGAAAATGAATTTATCTGAAAATCATTTTGAAGGCTATTCAATAAATACAAAATCATTAGATATCACAATACTCAATTACATATTTTATTTTATTGACTAGAATACTAACCTTGAGTCCTAAACCTTGCTCTCTAAAGAGAGACCTACAAGACATAGGGAATTCTGGGGAGTAGGACAGGTCGTATATTCCCTGGTAATTAACATAAGAAGTTGCTGGTTGGTTGTAATGAATGACTGCATTAAGGGCACAGTAACCCCTAAAGTCAAATGAATGTACTTGCTATCTGTGTCCCAGGCATGTGGTTAGGTGGTGGGCATAGAGGAAACTAGTCCCAGTGGACCCTGCTCTGCTTCCTGTGCAGGTCATTTTGCCTTCTCATTCACAATGAAGATTGAAGTATGAAAATGTCATGAGAAATGAGGATCAGAACACCAAGATGTGGAAGCAAGTTTACTAGTGGTGCCAGAGCTCAGAGAGGTAATTCCCACAGCATGAGCCCCATACACAGCAGGGTTTTTAGTGTTACAATAAGAAATTTTGGAGCACACCAAGGCAAGGGACATGGTGCTGTTCAGTTGGAGGGTACAATTTATATTCCTTATACAGGTAGAAGAGTGTCAACAGCCTAGAAAATTCAACTCATATACAGTAGGGACTTTTACTGCACTGAGCCTAAAGAGGGATTGCTCTGTCCCTTCTATTTAGCTCCTGCTTCTTCTACTGTAATTCACTTCCTCCATGTACCTGCATCCACTGCAAGCCTCTATGCTCAATAGCCATAAGAAGCACTCCTGTGTCAGGCTGCAAAACCACAACCTGTCAACTCTTAAACTGCTCATTTCCATTCTGTTCTACCCCAAAACAACAGCTGGATTTATGCATCACACTGCAGTTCCAAATTCAAAGATATCCATGTGGCTTCTTCCCATCTCCCTCAGAGTGGACGGATGTCAGCTTGCTATTGAGCTGTTGCTGTTCACTGTACATAGGTCCTAGTAGTTGGACCACACTGTCCTTAACCCTGCTTGTCCCTCTGGCCAGGAATCTTGTGCCTCTCCTCCTCCCTGCTCATCCAGTTCATCTTCACAGTCCTGCTAAGCCTCAGCCCCTACTGTGCTTCTATTTCTTCTCTGCTTCCAGAATCCACGTGAGTCCTGTTCACTGTCTTCTCAGACCACTCTGGCTGAAACTTAGTTTGTTCTCTGACCAGAGTTGTCTTCCCCATGTCACCAGTGACACCCAGCTCACCAATTCCAGTGATTGGAATTAATTGGTGTTTATGTCTATCTGCTGTGAGGTCACTGTTGGCCACACGTTCTTCCTTAAAATACCTTCCTCTTGACTTGGGAAAGTCAAAATGCTTGTTTCTTTTTTCTCCTCTAAGTGTCCTAGGTGAGACTTATGCCTTTACCCCAACCAAGAGGCTTAATCTCCATTAAATTTCTATCCCAGGGGTGAGTTATGAACTCCAGTCCTGTGCATACAGCTGAGAGATGACACCTGTAGTGTCTCCCAGTTCACATGAACTCACCACATCCACAACTAGTCCCTTCTGCATCCATCCGCCCTTCACCCCACAACTGCTCAGAAACTGGTGGCACCAGCAATCCAGTGGTCCTGGGAGAAATGTGGGAATCATCTGTGTGTCCCTGTCACCCACTGTCCCATGTCTGACCCTCGCCAGACATAAATGCCTTGAATATGCATTTGAGACTGAGTGTGGCCATTGCTCACCACCACATGACCCTCACCAGCCCTGCCTGCCCCGGCTCTACTTCTCACCAACCACCTTCTGGCTGAGCACTGCTCATCTCTGAGAGCCAAGTGGGAGTTCACCTTTGTGCCTGGCTCTGTGCTTGGACCATTCACCTCTTCATCATTCAAGAATCATCACCCAGTGAGTGGGGTTATCTCACTTTGTCCCAGAGCCTGATGCACATAAAAAGAATTAAAAGTTTTGTATTGAGGTAACTGAGATGGACACTGAGTCAGAAATGGTGAAGTGAAACCCAGTGTTCTGTATCCAATGTTCCCAAGTGTCCTTGTCTTGAAAACCCGTGTTGTGGCCTCATCGGGTGATGACAGCAGCACAGTCAGGATGCAGAAGGCCTGCAGTGCTGAGGGCCCCTCCTGTCTCACTCTTGTCACCTCTGCCCCTCTCCAGCTCTGTCACATCCTTAACCCCTGAAGGTCTGGAAGCTGTTCATCCTGGGTACAACCTGGCATGATCACCAGTGTGCCTTGAGTGGACTCAGCTGTGTGCCAGCTTTTGGATTTTTAGTGTGATTTTCTAGGGATTTGTCCAAGCTGCTGTGTGTCAACACTTTATTTTCTCTTTGATAAGTGTGTTCCTGGGTCTTGGATGTAAGTCTCTTGGCTTGACCCTTCACCCACCATCTTACTTCACAAATTCCTCAGGATAAGGACATTGACTGACTGCCCTTTAATTATAGTTTCTTTGATTTACTTCACTTGAAGTCTTTTGCCATTTTCTCTAAAGATTTCCTGACTTCCTACTGTTGTGTTTTGAGAATACCTTACTCATAAAAGATAGAAGTTCCTTGCTCAAAGTGTGGCTTGAATTTTGTCTTTGGAGTTTGAATCCAGAATGTGTCCCATTCACAGGGCTCCTGGCTATCTCTAGTGTGTACATGGTGACCACTTTGTGCAGACATAAGA
The DNA here is from genome assembly GCF_902686445.1 of Sciurus carolinensis. Lineage (NCBI taxonomy): Eukaryota > Metazoa > Chordata > Mammalia > Rodentia > Sciuridae > Sciurus > Sciurus carolinensis. The sequence continues at coordinate 5,491,917 of NC_062231.1, forward strand.
GGCAGTGCCAGCACTGTCACAGCACCAGCCTTTGTCTGAAAGCATCCCCAGAAGGGAGGGCCCCCAGGATCATGATGCTGTTAATGTGTTTCATTGTTGTCTGGCACCTGGTGGACTGCATTGTACCTAGATGTCTGTGGCCAATGGCTTTGCCACCATCAGCTTTTTGGTCTTTATCAGTACTGAAAAACATATCACTAACTTTTTGAAATCTGTGTTGGGGAGGACAGGAAATGTGTAATATTGCTCTGATGCCTAAGTTCCCTTCACATGAGCCGATGCACAGTGGTACTGTGTGACCTGGCAGAACTTCTCTCTGGATGACATGACCACGTAGAGATAGATAGGTTTTCTCTGTTAAACCTCCTTATTTGATACCCAGATGTTGCCTTCACTGTGCCACCTTCTATTCTTCCATAAGTCATCCAGGTGGCTTGAGTTCCCATCACCTGTTGATACTGGTACCACTGAGAGCATCAGAAACATCTATGGCACCAAATCTAATGGTCCCTCCTTGGTCACCCTCTAGTTCACTTTTGAGCAGTCTTCAGTACAAGAGGCCTGCCTTTTTTTTTTACAATTCTCTCTTCCCAGAAATCCATGTTGTTCCATTTCCCTGGTTTTTTTATCCCCTTAACTGAATGACCCTGCCCTCTGTCTTCTTCATGGTCTTCTTCACCTTTGCTAAATATGGGCATGTCCCCGGGTCAGAGCAAGGTTCTTGTGCTTCTCCATCTTCACTTCACACTAGGTCACCTCAGTCTCATGGCAGGAAGCATTCTCCACCTCCCCTGCCTCCCAAGTGTCCGTCTTCTTCCCAGCCCTCTGCTCTCACCTGCAGACCTGTCCATGTGGATATCTAGGAGGCATAGCAAACAACACAAGAGCTGTCCTCAAAACCAGCATACTTTTTCCTGCTCATAGCCAGCATGTTCTTGTCAGCCAGAGGAAGAGGTGGCCAGAAGCAGAGTCCCAACACTCTCTCCTGTCCTGGTCCAGCCAGTGTGAGCAGCCTCAGACCTTCACATAGGATCAGCTTTGCTATGACACCCTCTGGCACTGCAGGGCTGTATTGACTTGCTGTGTAGCTGGAAGGCAGTCTCCAATGAGTAAGAGCTTTGTAGCAGAACTGGAGGAGGCTTGACTCATGTCCACCTGAAACATTAATTTTTTGGGAAGTCATCTGCCAGGAGTGTTTCTGGTTCATGAGCTGCATGACATTCCAACTCTGCAGTACACACCAGCTCAACCACAGGGGCCTCAGGCTGGAACCCACAGAGGGAGGCCTGGGAGGGGCAGCAGCTGACTCTCATGGGGGTGCCCCTTCCCTCTTGGGAGGGTTTCCCTTTCATCACAGGAAGCTGTCACATCTTTGTCTCCTGTGACACTAATTTTCCATAAAGGGAAGAAAGTTTGACCTGCCATACATTTCTTCTGCCTTCAGGTCAGATGGACTTTCTCAATTCCAGGCCCTTCTGATTGGGACCACCTTTGCCACAAGCACTGTGCCAAGTTGTGATTGTGGCCAACTGAAGTCCTGGTCTTGACCAAGATGGGGGACAGCTATGACCTGGTGGGTGGAACATCAGGAGTGTGTGCATGGGAGGTGGCCTTGGGCACTACCATGACCAGTTTTGTGACTCAGGTGGAGACCCAAGGCCTCAGGAGTCTCATCTGAGGACACAACTCTTTGGAACCAGGGTTTGTAGGTGGGTCTGCAGGCTCTAGCAATCATTTCAGGTTTCAAATCCTATATTTGTAGTCCTCTGTCACAGCCACAAGTCTTCTGAGGAGTATGCAAACCAAAATCAACTGTGTCAGTCATGCGGAGCCATTAAAATGGGTCCTGTGGAAGGCAGGGCTCTGGCCTGTGACTCTGCAGTGTTCTGTGTGCCCCTTAATGTTTCTAGGTGATGAGAAAGTGAGTTTAAAGTATGTAATTCAAAATAAGTTATTTATTTGTATATGTTCAGTGAATACAGTTGCAACATACCTGTGCACACCAGTGACTCGAGGCACATTTCAGAGGTGACTGATCACCTTGCCTCATCTTCCCAGATGCATGCTGAGGCCAGCCAGCCTCTGGAACAGTCAAGGACTCCATAACGTCTGTCCTCAGGCCCAGTGTGCAAAGGTTGGGTAGCCTCTAATGAAGTCAGGGCTCTTCCAATGTTCAACTATCAGTTCAGCAGGTGGGCCTGTTCACAATGGGGTTGCAGGAGGTCAGCCAGCATAGAGTGTTGGCTAGAACAGAGGCACAGCAGCCCCTCTGTGGGCTCAGGCCGCATTCTGAGTCACTTGTCATTCCTGTGGTTCTCCTTGGATCACAACTTGGCATTATGTCACCAGCCTGCACCCCACTGTTAGGTTTATGTATGTTGTCTTGTTCCCTGTCCAGTCATTCACACAGGAGCAGCATGCTGGCCAGGGCTGTGGACCCTTGGTGTGGTTGGCCACCTGGCCTAGATGTGAGAGTGCCCATCCAGGTGAGTGTGGGCCTGCATGCATGGAGCCTTCTGGAAACCTTCCCTCTTCACTTGCAATGATGCTCACTAGTTGCACATATGTCTCTTTCCTGTTTCTCCTGTGTGTACCTAGGTGTTGTCCAGCCTGGTGTCCACTTTGTTTGCTTGTCCCCAGATTTCTTTGGCTGTTTCTAAATAGACAGATCTGTGCTGGTGGGTTAGTGGTCATACCAACACCACGTGTCAGCCTTGGGCACCAGAGGGCTTCAGAGGTGCTGCCTGGTGCCATCTGGTGCACAAGATCCCAAGGGTGGGCCCCCAGGACCCAGAAGAGGCCCTTCCAACACAGCTCCTTTGCAAAGAAGAACACTGAAGCCCCTACAGGGACAGTAGGTTCACACAGCCCTGCACATGCCCTGCACAGAACATCCCAAGGTGTGCAGAAGCAAGGGGCCAGTAGCCTCCACCCAGTCAGAGGGGTGACCTCCTCTGCCACCAACATCTGCCTCCTGCATGCTGCAGGGTCCCCCACTGGGGCCAGGCAACCCCTGCTGGTCATGCAGTTGTCAAGCAAGCTTCTGCCAAAAATCACTGCAGGCAGGATGCCCTAAGGTTCACACTGTCATGCAGCATCCAGAGGATCACTTACCATCTTTCTCCTCTTGTTTTTCCATTTCCTAAAATGATTTTTAAGGGGTACAACACTTTTAGCTCATGACTTGGTTTTAAAGAGACAACTGAATTTAGTCCTGCTCTTACTGTCTTCTCATCGACCTGTGGGCTGGGTTCATACTGTGAAGCTGGGAAGGAAAAATAGAAAGCACCCCTGGAGGCCCAGGGACCACAGTGAGCAGCCACCCTACTGGGCTGTGACTGCCAAGGCCACCTCAGACACCAGGTCACTGGCTTCCCAGCACACAGGGACCCAGGCCCTGCTGTCCTGTGGGGCTCTCCCAGAGGTACCTACAAGACCGTCATCTGTAGGAACCAAAGGTGCTTGAACAAGATCATCTTCCTAGCTGATTTTCTAATGAGAAAGGAAATACTCTACATTTTGACTTTAATTTTTACACTCTCGATATTCAGAATTGATTGACTCTGGCTATAAGTTGCAAGATGTTTTCATACTAAGAATGCAATTATTTCCTTATTGTATTTTTTAAAAACTAAAGTCATAATTAAGTGTTTCTTTGAAAGAAGCAGGCAAAGAAACATTTTTTTTAATTAAATGTGTTGGTAGTTTCCACATGAAATGACTGTGAATATATTTTCACTGTTTCTCAGTGTATTTACTTCATAAAGTAAAAGATTTATACAAAGAATCTTGGAATGAACATTCTAGTTTTTAGCCTATTTGCCCCCATTTTCTAGCTACTCCCTTTAATTTCCTGCTCTACTAATAGAGCTTTCTACTGTTTACATGGTGCAGTCACTGACTGGTGCCTTTTGGTGCGACCACTGTCTATTACTAATAAACTGCTCTGAAGACCAGGAAAAAAGAAAGAAGAAAAAAAATGCCCAAAGAAAATCCTCATCTTACCCTATTAGGACACAGAGAGATGGTGCACTGCTTTAGTCTGATCATGGGAACACCTGTAGATAGTGAGTTTTCACCTTCAGGCTAACTTCTTCCTCTCAAGAACAAAACTATCATGGAAACCTGTGCCACAGACATAGATTTGCTGTCAATGCAGACAATGAAGGACCCTCTGGATGTGCCCAGCCTGCTCATTGGATATACAAATAGTCAAAACCACAGCCAGGAGGCCATTATATGCTTCAGACATTATGTTCTCTTTCCTGGGTCTGTTTTCTGGTTCACATGACATCCACCTGGGAATAAACATGGGAGGTCCTGTGTGCTGATAGGTGACATTCCCAGGAAATAGCATCTACACATCTCTTCAAGAGTGTACTCATTGTACTCAGCTGTAAAGAAGAATGGAATTATGTCAATTGTGGAAAATGAATGAAAGTGGAGGACATTATGCTAAGCGAAATAAGCCTGACTCAGAATGTAAAAAATCAAGTGTTTTCTCTCTTATGTGTAATGTAGAAACAAAAATGGAATGAAGAAAAGAGAGCGGATCTTACAAAAACTGTAAGAAGAGCACAATAGAGGCTTGCAGGGAGGGGGGATGAAAGGGATTCCTCACTGAGGCACTGAGGATGAGACTGATCAAATGATGCTTTGCACACACATGGATATATCACAATGAACACACTGTTAAGATAATTATGAATCACTAATAATTTTTTTTGTACTGGGGATTAAACTCAAGGGCTCTTAACCACTGAACTACATCCCCAGCCCTTTTTTTATATTGTATTTGATACACAAACTCTTAGAGATCTTAAGGATGGCTTTGAACCTGCCATCCACCTGCTACAGTTTCCAAAACTCCTGGGATTACAGGTTTGCATCATTGGGCTAAACTAAAAAAAAATGTATTTTAAAGCCATCCAAAATGGAAAAGCAGAGGACCTTATGTAGCCTCAGCTGAATTTTACCACACATTTATAAAATAACTAATGTTATTGCTTCTCCAATTGCTCCATGAAACAGAAAGTGAAGGGAAATGTTTCAAAATTTATTTAACAGTGCTCATGTAACTTTGATATCAAAACCACATAAGGACAGACCACACAAAGAAAACTGTAGAGTGATTTGTCTGAGAATATAGTTGCAAAAATACTTCATAAAAATTAGCTAATCATATTCACAAACATGTTAAGAAGATTGTACATCATGATCCATTTTGTTTCATACCAGGATGCCAGGGTGGTTCAATATATGGAAATAAATAAACATAATTCACCATATAAGTAGAATTAAGAGCAAGATTACATGATCATATCAATAGATGCAGAACAAGCTTTGCAAAATTTTAGTGCCATTTCATAATAAAAACCCTGAAGAAATTAGGCTCAATAGCAATTTATCTCAGCATCATGAAGGCTATATATGACAAACTCAAAGCCAACATCACACCAAGCAGGAGAAAACTGAAAGCATTTCTTCTAAATTAGGATCAAGAGAAGGATGCCTACTCTCTCCATTCCTATTTGATACAGCACAGGAAATTTTAGCCACAGCATCTAGGTAAGAAGAGAAAACCAAAGACATACCAACAGAAAGGGAAGAAGTCAAATGATCAGTTTGCAGATCATATGATCCTATATAAGAATGAAAACACTCCACCAGAAGACATCTGAACTGACAAACAAATTCAAAACAGAGAGAGATACAAGATCAACATATAAATTCAATTTCTTTTGTAGATATCAATAATTAATCCACTGAAAAGGAAGAGAGGAAAAATACCACTCACAATACCCTTAAAGAAATCTCCAAAAATAAATCCAATCAAAGGGGTTAAGGAGATTTATAATCAAACTTATGAAACTCTAAAGAGAGAGAAAGACACTAGAAGATGGAATGAAGTTCAGTGTTCTTGGGTAGGCAGAATTAATATTGTTAAAATGACCATATTATCCTTCTATACAGAGCCAGTGTGATCCCTATCACAATACCAGTGGGATTATTCACAAAACTGGAAAAAATAATCCTATCATACAAAAGAACAAAAGATCTAGAAGAGTTAAAGCACCACTGACCAATGAGAACAATGCTGGGGTCATCACAATACCTGATCTCAACTTATACTACAGAGCTCTAGTAACAAAAACAGCATGGTACTGTCACCAAAATAAAAATGAAGGCTGATCAAAAAGAGTAGAAGGCAGAGGCAAAGGCACATGTTTACAGTCATCAGATCCTGGACCAAGATGCCAAAATCATTCAATGGAGAAAAGAAAGGCCTTTTAATAAATGGTGCTGGGAAAACTGGATATTCATATGTAGAAGAGTAACACTTCATCCCTATTTCTCACCCTGCATACAAAAAAATCACCTCAAAAGTTCATTGAAGACCTAGAAGTTACACCAGAAATAGTGCAGCTACAAGAAAAGAAAAATAGCATCAACTCCAGCAGACTGGCACAAGAAACATCTTCCTTACTAAGACAGAAACAGTAAGTGGGATGACTTTGAATTAAAATGTTCTGCACAGCAAAAAAGAATAATTAAAACTGGGAAAAGAGCCTACAGAATGGGAGAAAAAAATTCCAGGTTCTCTTCCAGCAGAGGATTAACATGCATAATATAGGAAGAAATAAAAAAAAATATTATCAAACCCCCCCATACCCAGTAAATAAAAGTGCCAATTAACTAAAAAGGCATCACTTTAAAAAGAATAAGACAAATGAAAAAACAGAAATAGTCAACAAATATGTGAAAAAAATGTTGAACATCTTTAGCACTCAGGGAAATTCAAATCAAAACACTGAGATTTCATCTCCTATTACAATGTCAATCAACATTAACATAATAATAATCAATGCTGTCAAAGAGGAAGATAAAAGAAAACTTTATCTACTGTTGGATTGTCAATCACTATGATTAATGTGAAAATCACTATAGTATTTTCTCAAATGTCTAGGAATGGAATTGTCACATGACCCCACTACATCCCTACTTGTCCAAAAGATCTAAAGTCAGCATATTATAGAAATACATGCAGAACCATATTTATAACATTGTTAAGGACAATAACGTAGTAATGGAAGAAGTCTAAGATCATGGAAAAGTGAACAGATAAAGAAATGTGGCATGTGTGCACAATGAATTTTACATGGCCACAAATAAGAAAATTTTGTCATCTGCAGAAAAATGTATGGAAGTGGAATGCATCATGTTAAATGAGAAAACCAAACTCGGGAAGTCAACAGTCAAATGTTTTCTCCCATAGATGGAAGAAAGGGAGGAAAAAAGAAGAAAAATAAAATGAGTTCATGAAAACAGAAGGGAGAATAGTAGAGTAGAAAATGAAATTGGAGGAGGAAGGAGAAAGTGATGGAAAGTACTAGAAAATTAAATTGACAAAATATGTTATGTGTACATAACATATGACACAATGAATCCTACATGAATAACTAGTGCACCAATTAACTATTTTTAATGGTAGCCAAAAGCTAAAGACCAATGAGATGTGGCTTCCATGTAAGTATTATTAGTAAAACATAATCATGGCCACAACTACCTGCAAAGTAGGATGAGAAATGTAGTTTCTAACGTAATACAAAAGACACAAGTTTTATTCTTAGTAACTGATAATACTTCCTCACACTTATGTCTAAACAAATATCTGAGTTTAACTTACTCACTTACAGATATCTGTTTGAAGTGCCAATGCTGGGGCAGGCATGGAGCTACCATCATGTATTCCACCAGTTAAGTGGAAAAAAAATACCTGTCTTTCCCTGGCTTAGGGAACACTCACTGTGTACCAAGTACCTACTATGATTCAGCCCCATCTTTCAGATGAGTGGACAGAGATTCTGAGAGGTTAAAAATCTATTAAATATTGTACATGTATAAGTAGCCAGAATTCAAATGCATGCTGATCCACTCCAGAGCTTGGTCCATTAACATTTACTCTAGACTAGACACTACATCTGAGAACCTCCATGAAAGCTTTTATAAATCCAAAGACTGAGTCCTAATGATTAGAGATTCTTGTTTAACTGATTGGAGCCACAGCACAGTTATTAGTATATCTATCCCTCCTTCTCACAATTAGGGATGGAGTCATTTTTCTATTAAAAATTAGGAAAATGTAGATAGAGATTGAACTCACCTGCCCAATGTCACACAGAGTCCACAGTAGAACAAGGGTGTTTGTTTACACCTCACTACCTCTCCAGAGAGCTCCTCCTGGTTCCACAGAAAAGGACACTCTAAAAAGTTAGGGGGACACTGGCCATTTCTGAGCCATGGTTCACCCCAGAAGTCTCCCAGGGGAAGAGTGTACATGAGGAAAAGAATTCCAGGAGGCACTGGTGATCAATGACCCCTACTATGCCATAGAGGAGGGCAGAGTTCAGGTCACCAAAGGCAGAGGTGAGGCTGAACCAGGATTGGGCTGCATGTGGGGATAAATGTTTTTTTTTTTTTTTTTTAATCTCATGAAGCCCTGGGCTGCCTCCTGCCCAGAAGAAACAGTGTAATTGAACACATGCTGGAAATCTTGTTCACCAGTGCTCTTCTCCTGTTCTATATTTTCCTTTCATGTGGCTTTGGAGGTCTCATGCCTTGGCATTTGTTCTAACTTTCCATCCATATGGAATTTTAGCCTAAAGATGTTACACTTTTCATTATAGATATTTCAATTTAGTTCAAATTTCCATTCTCTCTAGAAATAACTATTTTGTATTTGTTATCATACCTGTTTTAACCCTTCACATATTGATAATGGTGGCCATAAAGACCTCTCTTCTGATTCCAATACCTGGAACATCAGTGGGTCTGCTTCAAATGATTTTACTTTGCTTTGACTCTAGGTCACAGGGCTCCATTTGGTCTTTAATGTTTTATAAAACTTCCCATAAAGTACACAGGAGCTGATACTAATTTTACATGACTTCTCACAGAGAAAATGCAGGACTTTACCCACCTCTATTAGTGAAGATGAGGGCTCATCATGCAGGTTCCTTAGAGCAGACACTGGCTTGGGCTCTGCCTCAGCTCTATGTTCAATCTGCCAGGGATCTCCTCAACCTGTGACCTTTAAATTTGCCTCTACTTATTTATTTTCCATTTTATACTAGATTAATTTCAGTATATTACTTGGAGCTTGTAACACACATTTACTAGTTTGAAAATGGTGACATACAGAACCAATGCAACCCAGAATCCAGGCGCTCCATATGAGAACAGACTAGGGAATATGGGTCTGTTACACACTGTAGGAAGCAGACTCTCAGAGCCACTCAGAAACCATGGGAGTTGCCAGAAACCCCTCACCCCAAACTAGAGGCTATGTAAACTGTGGAATGGGTTTGGGTTAATTTGATCTTAGGATAAGAATGAGAGTATCAAAGGTCTCAACATGACTGGGACATAATACCAAACAAGATCCCTCTCCAGATGAGTCCAGGGCACTTAGAAAAAGTTTAGAACCCAGGTCTCCCAGGACTGCTGTTATCCACAAGAGAATAAAGTAAAATTAGGAAAGGGGGGACATGTTCCACTGGGAAAGTCACAGTTCTCTGTTCTCTAGTGGGATCTTGTCACCTTTCTACAGACATTAAACCTACAGGCCTGGAGATACAGGACTTAAAAACACCCTTTCCTAAAAACTTACAACTCTTTGCTTCTTCTCAGCTGCTTGGAGTCCTGCCCTGCTTTAGCCATCTGGGTACATGCTACTCTTTCCTCAGATGCAGAATTAGAGTGCAGGTGGGTCCTAGAAAGGCTGTGGAAGGAGAAAATTTGAGTCTACTAGTGAGGTTTCCACTAGTTGCAGAGGAGATATCAGATCCAACAGTCCTTCTTCTAAGAATGTTTACTTCTTTATTTTTTTTACCTTTATTTATTTATATTGTAAACACATGGGATATATGTTTCTTCTCTGTTTGTACATGAAGTAAAGGCATACCATTTGTGTAATCATAAATTTATAGAGGGTAATGGTGTTTGATTTATTCTGTTATTTTTTCCTCCCCCCCCAGCTTCTTCAATTTAAAACCTCCTGAAATTAGTCAGGTTTTTGTATAGGGAATATCAATTAATTTTAATTCTCCACTTTTTCAAATTTAATGTCATCTAGTGAAACAACTTACATATAATATCTATTCTAGAGACTTTATACATTATTTATTTGGATATATATTATCAAGAAAGTTGTAAAGTTTAATATTTTTATTACTTATAATATTGCTTCTGTCATGTTTGAAAACCAAAAAGAACTATTATTAATGTAAGTGATTTCCATAGTTTGAATAATTGTAAGGTTTGTATTCTTTAGAAGGAAATGAGGTTCTCTGATCAAAACCTCATTTCATAGAGTGGAAACTCACACTGATATAAAACATATACTTAAATCTTGTGGTGAAGTCTGCATTCAAATTAATTTTACAAATTATATATTCCCTTACCCTGTACTCTATCAGCTAGGAAATGTTACATAAGAGAATCATAATGACAAGATTTGGATATACATTAAACATTTTTAAAAATCAAATGAATATGCTGGCAATTTTCCATTCATGGGCCAAACCACCAAAAAATATAATTCACAATTTTGAGAAAAAGTATTTGTGTTCATTAGTTCTTTAAGATTTAGGGACTGGAGAGATAGCTCAGTTGGTAGAGTGCTTGCCTTGAAAGCACAAGGCCCTGGGTTCGATCCCTAGCACCACAAAAAAAAAAAAAAAAAAAAAGATTTAGTCACTAAAAAAAAAAAAAAATTGCCATTTGCAATTTCTGTCACAATGGAAATGCCTGGATTTGATTTTGCTTAGAGGAATATTTAGGTCACTCAAATCCCAGCCTGCCCTGGTCACTGTACTTAGCTTTCAGTTTTTTTCTTTGTTTTTTACAAAACTTGATTTTTTATGTCATTAGCATGAGCAGATAATTGTGAACATACCTCCTTTTGTTTTCACTAAGACACAAAGTACAAGATGAGACAGGAAAGGGAAAGCTGTGGATCAGGAGAGAAGGACTCAAATCTTACATCATCATATAATCAGATAGACTGACTTTCCTGCAGGACTGCTTGGGTTTTCCAGTAATGACAACTTGGGATCTGCAAAGAAGCATCTTGGGGCTTCCTGTCTCCTTACTTTAAAAGAACACTTTTTCTTCTAGTGGCTTTTCTCAGATAAAATTTAAAATAGTGATAATATAAATATTATAGCTGTAAGTGTGAACCCTGGCAATTTAAAAAGCAACCAATAATTCTCACTTTGACTAGTCACTAGCTATCATTCATTTGTCCAAGTATTTGTCCAGGTTTTGCTCCTTACATTGCTGGAATTTGTGTATTTCCCAGCAGATGTGCCTGCAGGACTCACACCTGCTTAGTGATGGTTTTGGCTTCCCTGAGGTGCCAGCCATTTCTCTCTAGTGCTCATAGATTTTCACCACAAGTGGTGCCAAAAGGCAGAGGGTGCTGCCAACATTGATCTCAGTAACAAACCCACTTGCTTAAGCAGGACCAGTCTCACCACCCAAATCCCTTTTGTCCACTTTTTCCTTAGTGAATAGAAGGGAGGGAATGGTGAGAGTGGCAATAGTGGCAAAGCTGAGCTTTGTGATAATGACAGTCCAAAGCACGTGAGCCTGCACATAGTAAGTGGTCAATAAATAATAGAATTTATCTGTCATCTCATCCCTAAGATAGAGGCAGGATGATGCTCACACTAGAGATGATAGAACAGATGTGTGCTCCCTTCACTCCTTCACCCTGGAATCTGCCCACCCCAAATGTCCTAAGAACCCAGACTCACAGTGGGGACTGCAGAGGGGTGTCTTCTTCCTGTAATTCTCTCTGCTTCTGTCCTGGCCTTCCAGCTCATGTCCATTGCCTGAGACATTCTCACTGGTTTGGGGGAACAGGTATGATGATGCATATATCAGATGGCTTCCCATGATGCTGGTGACAGCAGGATGGCACAATGCCTAACATAAATATTTCCTTGATGTAGATATAAAGGGAGTCTTAACCATGAGGACACCCCAATCTTCACTATTGGCTCTAACAAAAAAAAAAGTTCTGAATGTTTTTGGACATGTCTTATTTTTATATGTGATCTATTTTACTCATCTGCTGACTTAGATTTTCCTTCTTGTTATCAGATGTGGATTCTTCAAATGAGAACTATTTTAGAAATTTATATTAAACTCCTTGTGATTTACACATCCTTACACACAGAATATCCTGTCTGGGGGCAGCTTCCAATTTCCAGTGTGTAAGGTACAAAATTTGCACCTGGTACAAAAGGACATCCAGGTACTACACTGGTGGCAACACTCTTAAGACCCTAACTAGAGGAGTGTCTTTCACTTCACCCCACTGATGGCAGAGAGCTTGCATTCTGTCCCCTGATTTCTTAGACTGTACCATGCCAGGCATGATCATGATGGAGAACAGCTGGGAAGGGACATGCCTCAGGATTTCTCTGAGCTTATCTTTATAAATTATTCCCATTACCCAGGATGCTTTATAACAACAATGTTACCTCAGAATGGACATTGAAATAGACCTTTCTTTACAATACTGCCATGATATATTTACATAATTTTAATCATATATACTTTTTTTTTTTTTGGTGCTGGGGATTTAACCCAGGGCCTTGGGCATGCATGGCAAGCACTTTATTAACTGAGCTATATCACCAGCCCCAATCATATATACTTGATGTGCATCATTTAGTGGTATGATTGGTTGTGGGTCAAAATTGGAGATAGCACAATGACTAGAGGATTTCTCTGGCCTTTCTCCTGGCACTATGTGGAGAAATATTAGTTGTGCTCAGAATTACATCAAATTGTGTCCCTTCCTTTGAAGCATACTGTCAGGAAAGGATCCAAGATTTTCTGCTACTGATTTAATATTTGCACTCAGAAACAATTTTACAATGATTTTAAGGCAATGAACAAAAAAGAAGATCAATGAATTTCTGGCTATTATTGCAAATTCATAGCACCTATACACTCCTGCTTTTCATTACTCCAGGTTATAGGACTGCAGACTCAATGAAAGTGAAGTTAATGTCATCCAGGAGCCTTAGGACACAGGTAATTAAAGCATGTTATTCAAGGAGTGCTAGAAAACTTTGTTTTGTAAGGCTCAAATGTTTAAGTGAATTAAATAAGATCCTGTATGTCACAGCAATGATGTGAAAGAATATAATTTGTTTTGTTTCATAATACACTTTTTGTTGTTGAGAAAAGGTAATGTTAAAACATTTTTTATGACACTTAACCACTGAGCCATATCCCCAGGCTTTTTTATTTTTTATATTGAGGTAGAGCCTGGCTAAGTTTCTTGGGGTCTTGCAACGTTACTGAGGCTGGTTTTAAATTATCAGTCCTCCTGTCTCACACTCATAAGCCACTGGTATTACAGAAATATGACACTGCACCTGGCCTAAAACAATTTTTTGAAGTCAGTTATTACATGCGAATATGGATTATTTCAATTTATACCATAGAAATAACCATATAATATTTCAATTTGTGAAATAAGTTTATTAGAATTGGCACATGTCATTTATATGTACATAGATCTCACAAAAAAAGAATTAAATCCTAGTGATCAAATGTGACCCACAAAAGCTTGGACACATAAGGACATTTGATTTATATCTTTGTTTTCTTCTTTCTAGACATCATGGGAGACAACCCCAAAATATATAATGAGTGAATGGAGAAAATTGTGTCACTTTACCTGATCATTGCTTGGGGAAAAGATCGTCTTTTCCTAGTGATGGGAGAGAGTTTTTATTTTCCACTAATACTGCATGTTGGCTCTTATGCATTAAAACTGAAACAGTTGATCACAAAAAGACCAAAATCAGAAAACTTCTTAGACCTATTATAAGAAAAAGAATGAGATAGGTGATGGATGAGGAGTGCCAAAAACAGTTAAGAGAGGAAAGTAACTCTTGATGACAGTATATAATAATTATTTATAAAATTCAAAATAACCAGAGAAGTGTTGGGAGGTTTGAAACATAAAAATGACAATATTTGAGAAGATGAGAAGTACACAGATTAGATCACTACACACTGTATACACATACTGAATTATAATGCTGGGTTCCATATCCAAATATAAATAGTAGACTTCAATTAAAAATTGAAATAAACAAAAATCAACTCTTCAATGTTTTAACAAACTATCTACATCACCTTGGATTTTAAATAGTACTCCATGCTCATCGCTATTTAACTTTTCTGGTTTTTCTTAGTATCTTGCCTTTTAGATCTACATTTCTACAGCACCATGAAATGATTTAGCCTCACACACATATTTTCTTATGACTGTTATTTTTCAATATGTAGCTGTAAATGATTTAAAATACATATGTATTTTAAGACACCTGACTTACAGTACAAATATGTCTTCTATAGAAAATATTCCATCAGTAGTTCAATATAAAATTTTCAGTACCACTTTTGTGCTTCGGTCTCTGAACTGAAAAATTACTTCCTTTGTGGAGAAGAAAATTGGAACTCTGTAGGAGGTCCATTCAGCCTTGGGTGACATGTTCTTTCTTTAATGAAAACCTTACAAGGGAATGACCCTGAATCTACTTTAACTGTGACTTTAATTACCACCCTAATTACAGATGACTGAGTAGGAAATATTAGAATATATTCCTACTAATAATTGATAACTGAACTTGCCTCACTTAGGATAGTTATTCTGGTGATAATAATAATTTATTTAAGACAGATATTTACTCTAGGATTCGAAGACAGTACTAAAGTACCACCAAAAATATTTCTATACATACTCCTAAAATGTTCTAACATCATGGAAATTTTGAGAAAACAACAGAAGTAGTCATTATAAAAAGAAATGAATTAAACCTCCCATGACACATGCATGAGAAATGGCATAATTAAATCATAATGACCAATATTTCTTGAGGTCATTATATTTCTGAAACTTTTCCACAGATTGTACTTCATCTTCTTTAACACATACTTGTAGAATACATGTCACCTGACTGTCCATATTTCATAGATGAGATGATCAGTGTTTACCATCATAGACTGCTCAAGATCATTCTTGAACTCGATGGAAGATCAGATGCAAATTCAATGTGTATTACAGTGTATTTTCCTCAATGTTGTCTCAGTTCATATTTTAAAGATATAGGTCTGGTACTAAACCAGAATAAAGACAACACTGAAATGATATATTTAACTGTAAACCTACTCCATTGACATTTAGTTCTTTACAAAGTTGGAATTCTCTATCATTATGCATTCCTCCCAATTGAATTCAACACATATTGTAGAGCTTCTCATATGTACCTGGGGCTTTGTGAAGATGAGAAAGATAAAAATGGGATGAGAATGTAGCTCAGTTGGTAGAGTACTTGCCTTGAAAGCACAAAACCCTGGGTTCAATCCCAAGCACTTCAAAAAAACATGAAAACCAAGTAATCCCCCAGAGAAAACAAAGATGAAATTATTACCTAGAACTATTTTCAATAGCATATGGTAATTGTGAATGGATACAAAAGGGGATGTACAGTGGGAAACCAACAATTGTTATATGATCCAGACCTGATTTGGAAATAACAGGAGAATGGCACCTGGAGGGTGTCAGAGAGACTTGAGTACTGAAGGGGGAAAAGTGTGTGTTGGGATGATTGAACACATTTCCTGATGATATGAGTGGAGGCTGAGATTGAGGATGTTACTATTTGAAATAAAGACTTTCTCTTTCTTTTCTCCTAAGATATAATGTGATTCTTTGCCCAAAAGATGAAAAAGACCAACCAACTATATGATCTTATTAGTATGAGAAATGCACTTTTCTCTGAAGTTGTCATTGGGATCTCAGCCAACATCATCTTTCTTCTCTTCCACATCTTCAGGTTCTTTCTCCAGCACAAGTTCAAGCCCACTGACTTGATCATTGGACTCTTGGCCCTAATCCACATAGGGTTGCTGATAATTATTGGGTACACTGCTACAAATATTTTTGTGCCTCAGGTCTTTTGGGATGACAACAAATGTAAATCATTGATCTATTTGTACAGGTGTTTGAGGGGCTTCTCCATTTGTGCCACTTGCCTGCTGAGTGTCCTCCAGGCCATCACCCTCAGTCCCAGGAGCTCCTGCTTGGCAAAGTTCAAACATAAGTCCCCACATCAGAGCCTGTGTTCCCTTGTGTTCCTGTGGGTGTTCTACATGTCCCTGAGTGCCCACTTCTCAATCTCTCCTACTGTGATCCCCAATGTGACCTCACATGGTCTTGTGAAGGGTGAGGCTCCCAGGCCCAGGAGGTAGGTCCGGGCCCCTGGGAACATTGCCTGGGAAGGCTGCCCTGCCCAGGCGGCAAGATACCCTTCTCCCCGCTGGAGCAGTGAACACGGACAGTGGGGAACTTTGCAGAGGAGGCCGCGCAGCACAATGCTTGGTTTCAGAGTAAACCGCCCGGCTTTGATGGCTGCCCAGAGGATGGCCTGCATAGGCAGGTGATTAGGTGCAGAACAGGGTCCCAGGTCCTATGCAGCTTTTCAGTGGAAGAGTTGCAGGGTCAAGCTGAGGGGTGGTGCGAAGGTTCCAGGACTGCGGGCAGATTCTCTGAGGAGAGGCAGCCTAAGGAGACTCGTCTGCAAAGGGTGAGGCTCCCAGGCCCAGAAGGTAGGTCCGGGCCCCTGGGAACGTTGCCTGGGAAGGCTGCCTGCCCAGGCAGCAAGATACCCTTCTCCCTGCTGGAGCAGTGAACACGGACAGCGGGGAACTATGCAGAGGAGGCCACACAGCACAACGCTTGGTTTTGGAGCAACCCGCCGGGGCTTCGGTGGCTGCCAGAGGAAGAGCTTGGCGGCAAGCAGTTTGGACTCAGAGCAACCTCCTGAACAATGGCAGGGGGAGGTGTCCTGAGGAGGTGGAGGTGCACAGTGAGTTGCTTGGTCTACAAGCACCCACACAGAACACCGGGTGGCTGCCTGGAGGAAGAGGCAAGTGGCGGGTCACTGGGGCTTGGGGAATATGTATGAGGGTCCAGGTGGCTGCTCAGAGGAGGGGTCGCATAGCCAGGCAATTAGGTGCAAAGCACGGTCCGGGGACCTAGATGCCTTTTGGTGAAAGAGGTACACAGAGACAAGCTGAGGGGCAGAGCAAAGGTTCCAGGACTGCGGGCAGCTTCTCTGAGGAGGGGCAACCTAAGGAGACTTGTCAGTGAAGGGTGAGGCTCCCAGGCCCAGGAGGTAGATCCGGGCCCCTGGGAACGTTGCCTGGGAAGGCTGCCCTGCCCATGTGGTAATTGTGGACTGAGGGGAACCTCTAGGAGGGG
Source organism: Sciurus carolinensis (assembly GCF_902686445.1). Lineage (NCBI taxonomy): Eukaryota > Metazoa > Chordata > Mammalia > Rodentia > Sciuridae > Sciurus > Sciurus carolinensis. The sequence goes on from NC_062231.1 coordinate 5,509,273, forward strand.
AACTGACCAGCGAGACCTCCCCACCGGGTGAGTCTTCCCTGCCGGGTGAGGTTTTCCCACAAGGATGGTAAAACCAGAGACACAGACCCAAAAGGCCTTGCCTCAGCCTGCATCCTAGTTCCCCTTTGGATGACCATTGGTCAACATGTGGAGGCACCTCTGCCCACTAGCAGGGAATATATCCCACCTGAAGACCACCACCCTAGAGAGGCAGCTTCCTTGGGGAGCACAGCATTATCAACTTCCTCCAAGACTTCAGGCTACTGAAGGATAAGAGAGGATACACTAGCAATCTTCAGGGACATTACAAGTCAATAGAGGAAATCTGCAATATCTTAGTGGTCCACTGATACCTGAACGACATGAGAAAACAAGGGAAGAAAATGCCTCAAACAAATCTGGATGTTACATCAATAAAATCCAATTACAGCATGGCAGAAGAAATGTCAGAAAGGGAGTTCAGAATGTACATAATTAACATGATAAGGGAAGCAAACGATGAAATGAAAGAGCAAATGCAGGCATTGAATGAGCGCACCAATTGACAGTTAAAAGAGCAAATACAGGAAGCAATAAAGAGTTAGAGATATTGAAAAAAAAAACCAAACAGAAATCCTTGAAATGAAGGAAACAATAAACCAAATTAAGAACTCCATAGAAAGCACAACCAATAGGATAGAACACCTGGAAGACAGAACCTCAGATATTGAAGACAAAATATTTAACCTTGAAAACAAAGTTGAACAAACAGAGAAGATGGTAAGAAATCATGAACAGAATCTCCAAGAACTATGGGATATCATGAAAAGGCCAATTTTGAGAATTATTGGGATTGAGGAAGGCTTAGAGAAGCAAACCAAAGGAATGAACAATCTATTCAATGAAATAATTTCAGAAAATTTCCCAAATCTGAAGAATGAAATGGAAAATCAAGTTCAAGAGGCTTATAGGACTCCAAATACACAAAATTACAACAGACCCACACCAAGGCACATTATAATGAAAATACCTAACATACAAAATAAAGACAGAATTTTAAAGTCTGTGAGAGAAAAGAACCAAATTACATTCAGGGGGAAACCAATACAGATATCAGCAGATTTTTCAATCCAGACCTTAAAAGCTAGAAGGGCCTGGAATAACATTTTTCAAGCCCTAAAAGAAAATGGATGCCAACCAAGAATCTTATATCCAGCAAAACTTACCTTCAGATTTGACGATGAAATAAAATCCTTCCATGATAAACAAAAGCTAAAAGAATATACAAAAAGAAAGCCAGCATTACAGAACATTCTCAGCAAAATATTCCATGAGGAAGAGATAAAAAACAAAGAAGCAAATCAGCAAAGGGAGGAGCTATCCTAAAGGAACTCTCAAATAAAGAGGAACCAAGTCGTGTCAAAAATAAACAAATAAATGAATAAAATGAGTCAAATGACTGGGAATACAAATCATATCTCAATAATAACCCTGAATATTAATGGTCTGAATTCATCAATCAAAAGACATAGACTGGCAGACTGGATAAAAAAGAAAGATCCAACAATATGTTGCCTGCAAGAGACTCATCTCATAGAAAGAGATACCCATAGACTAAAGGTGAAAGGATGGGAAAAAAACATAACATGCACATGGACCCAGCAAAAAAGCTGGGGTATCCATCCTCATTTCAGATAATGTGGACTTCAAGCCAAAGTTAGAAGGGATAAAGAAGGATATTTCATACTGCTTAAGGGAACCATACATCAGCAAGATATAACAATCATAAATATCTATGCCCCAAACAGTGGCTCACCCATGTATGTCAAACAAATCCTTCTCAATCTCAGAAACCAAATAGACCATAATACAATAATACATAATACAATAATAATTAGAAGCTATTTTGAAAATCTATACTCCAACAAAATAGAAAATTTTGAAGATATCAACAAGTTTCTAGAGACATATGAATTGCCTAAACTAAACGAGGAGGACATACACAATTTAAATAGACCAATTTCAAGTAATGAAATAGAAGAAGTCATCAAAAGCCTACCAACAAAGAAAAGTCCAGGACCTGGTGGGTTCTCAGCCGAGTTCTACAAAATCTTTAAAGAAGAGCTCATTCCAATACTTTTCAAAGTATTCCATGAAATAGAAGAGGAGGAAACTCTCCCAAACTCATTCTATGAAGCCAATATCACCCTGATACCTAAACTAGACAGAGACACATCAAGTAAAGATAATTTTAGACCAATATCCTTAATGAATATCGACGCAAAAATTCTCAACAAAATTTTAGTAAATCGCATACAAAAAACATTAAAAAGATAGTGCACCATGATCATGTGGGTTTCATCCCAGGGATGCAAGGTTGGTTCAACATCAGGAAATCAATAAATGTCATTCACCATATCAATAGACTTAAAGTCAAGAATCACATGATTATAGATGCAGAAAAAGCATTTGATAAAATACAACACCCCTTCGTGCTCAAAACACTAGAAAAAATAGGAACAGTGGGAACGTTCCTTAACATTGTAAAGGCCATGTACGCTAAGCCCATGGCTAATATCATTCTAAATGGTGAAAAACTGAAAGCATTCCCCCTAAAATCTGGAACAAGGCAGGGATGCCCTCTTTCACCACTCCTATTCAATATCGTCCTTGAATCTCTAGCCAGAGCAATTAGACAGACCAAAGAAATTAAAGGGATATGAATAGGAAAAGAAGAATTCAAATTATCCCTATTTGCTGATGATATGATTATATACTTAGAGGAACCAGGAAATTCCACCAGAAAACTTTTAGAACTCATAAGTGAATTTAGTAAAGTAGTGGGATATAAGATCAATGCTCATAAATCTAATGCATTTTTATATAAGTGATGAATCTTCAGAAAGAGAAGTTAGGAAAACTACCCCATTCACAATAGCATCGAAAAAAATAAAATACTTGGGAATCAATCACACAAAAGAGGTAAAAGACCTCTACAATGAGAACTACAGAACACAAAAGAAAGAAATTAAAGAACACCATAGAAGATGGAAAGATCTCCCATGTTCCTGGATAGGAAGAATTAATATTGTCAAAATGGCCATACTACCAAAAGTGCTATACAGATTCAATGCAATTCCAATTAAAATCCCAATGACATACCTGAAATTCACCTGGAAGAATAAGAAACCCAGAATAGCTAAAGCAATCCTTTGCAGAAAAAATGAAGCAGGGGGTATTGCAATACCAGAACTTCAACTCTACTACAAAGCAATAGTAACAAAAACGGCATGGTATTGGTACCAAAATAGACAGGTAGATCAATGGTACTGAATAGAGGACATGGACACAAACCCAAATAAATATAATTTTCTCATATTAGACAAATGTGCCAAAAATATGCAATGGAGAAAAGATAGCCTCTTCAACAAATGGTGCTGGGAGAATTGGAAATCCATATGCAACAGAATGAAACTAAAACCATATCTCTCACTGTGCAGGAAACTAAACTCAAAATGAATTAAGGACCTCAGAATCAGACCAGAGACCCTGCATCTTATAGAAGAAAAAGTAGGTCCATATCTTTAACATGTTGGCTTAGGATCAGACTTCCTCAACAGGACTCCCATAGCACAAGAAATAAAAGCAAGAATCAATATCTGGGATAGATTCAAACTAAAAAGCTTTCTCTCAGCAAAGGAAACTATCAGCAATGCGAAGAAAGAGCCTACAGAGTGGGAGAAAATCTTTGCCAATCATACTTCAGACAGAGCACTAATCTCCAGAATCTATAAAGAACTCAAAAAAGTCAACACCAAGACTACAAATAACCCAATGGACAAATGGTCTAAGGAAATGAACAAACACTTCACAGAAGAAGACCTACAAGCAATCAACAAACATATGGAAAAATGTTCAACATTTCTAGTAATAAGAGAAATGCAAATTAAAACCACCCTAAGATTCCATCTTACCCCAATTAGAATGGCGATTATCAAGAATACAAGCAACAACAGGTGATGGTGAGGATGTGGGGGAAAAGGTACACTCATACATTGCTGGTGGGGCTGCAAATTAGTGCAGTCACTCTAGAAAGCAGTATGGAGATTCCTTAGAAAACTTGGAATGGACCTACCATTTGACCCAGCTATCCCACTCCTTGGCCTATACCTAAAGGACTTAAAATCAGCATACTACAGAGATACAGCCACATCAATGTTCATTGCTGCTAAATTCACCATAGCCAGATTGTGGAACCAACCTAGATGCCCTTCAGTTGATGAATGGATAAAGAAACTGTGGCATATTTATACAATGGAATATTACTCAGCCATAAAGAATGATAAAATTATGGCTTTTGCAGGCAAATGGATGAAATTGGAGAATATCATGCTAAGTGAAATAAGTCAATCTCAAAAAACCAAAGGAAGAATGATCTCGCTGATAAGTGGATGATGATACGTAATGGGGCGTGTGAGGGGTTAGTTTTAGGGTTAGAGTTAGGGTTAGGGAGGGGGGGCAAAAATGGGGGAAGGAAGGACTGTATAGAGGGAAAAGAGGGGTTGGAGGTGTGGGGGGATGATCAAAAATAACAGGATGAATCAACCAACATTACCCTATGTAAATTTATGATTACACAAATGGTATGCCTTTACTCTATGTACAAACAGAGAAACAACATGTATCTCATTTGTTTACAATTAAAAAAATAGTTTCCTGTGTTTTTATGAACAGATAAGAAAAGATTCTCAAAAATAAAAATGATTTGACAGCATGATTCTCAAAATGCCAAAATATAATTTTCTAAATGTTTCATTGGATTTTAGTAAATTGGGTCCAAATCATTTTGTTGTCATTGTTTGGGATCAGGGATTGAACCCAGCATTGATTAACTATTGAAACATGTCTCCAGGCCTTTTTATTTTGAGACAGGTTATTGATAATTTGCTTGGCTAAGTTTGCCAAGCCTGTCGTTTAACTTGTGATTATTCTGGATCATTCTTCTAAGTCCCTGGAATTATAGGTGTATCCTTTTTAGACACTTGCAAAGTATCTGAAAAGGAAGAAGTATTCTTGTTATGAATTCAGTTAAGCAGCAGCTACAAAAGAGTATGTAGCCTTAGGTAGCAAGAGTCTTCATTTTTTGGGAAAGTGTTTTACATGAGTACACAATGTCAAATTCAAATTATACAGGAATACATGGAAAATTGCTGACCTTGATAGTTCATGCTGTGGAGAGTACAAATTTGTAGTATATTTTGAATTAGAAAAAGAAAAAAAATAGAGATGCGTAGTTGAATTAGAGGATAGCATTATATGTCACCAAATATTTCAGCAGATGAACTGTGGGAAATATTACAATATCATATATCCTCTACTGACTTACAGTATCACTGCTCCTGTCTGGTAATTTTGCCTTCAAAATTATGATGTAGAGAAATAGCCAAATTAGAGGTAAGTTATAAAATAGGTTGCAGCATATATACCTACTAAGTGATAAAAAAATCAAAATCCACAATAGCAGTGCCTAGATTCATGGTCATGTCCAACTAATTAAAATGATAGGATACTGTGCCACAGTGTTGCAGAAAGTGACAAGAGTGGAGGGGAAAGATGGAGACATGAAAAGAACCTTCACCAAAGAAGCACTATACACAACATGTCAACATATGAAAAGATACTTAACAGCACATGTCACTGGGGAAATAAAGTTAAAAGTACTGGAAGATCCTACTCACCACTTATAAGTAAAATAACTTTACACAAAATCCAAGAATAACAAATAATGCTTGATTGCAGATCATAGGAAGTCTCCTTGATTTTTTTGGGAAGTGAAATATGTTCTTCTGGAGAAGGGGCATTGAGATTTTATCATTAATAAAGTTACCCTATGACACAGTGATTATTTACCCAAATTATTTGTAAACTGATGCCCACAGAAATAGTGTATGTTACTGAAGACATGTCATTGAATGGAAATTTAATAAGGAGGTCATGGGTTTGAGAAAAACAAAGAATGTAGGCTTAGTGCTTTGCTACCAAAGGGGAAGCACAGTGAACTCCAGACACAGAGGCTGTGATTCTGCTCATTAAAGGGAACTGGTATTTTTTTTTGGATGTTTTCAGAGACTACCTGTCAGGAATCCCTGTGGGAGAATTGGGATTCACATGTTACTTTAGGAGACAGCCATTCTTGAGATCTTCTGGTGCCATCCTTGATGTCTTAATTACTTGGTTCCATTGGTGGGTGGGCACCCAAAGACAGATAACTGGAACTAGAATGGGAAAAATGTAAACTTGTTCCCTGCCCCCAAGTGAAGGAGGAGGAGAGAGAGAAGAGGAAAAGAAAACATGTTCATTTTAAAAGAAGCCTCAGTAGCAGAGTGTCATGGACTATATTCAAAGCAATAGGCAGACCACTGCTGCATATTCAAGTGTTGACACAGCTTCATTCAGTGACACAGTAAGTTGAACAGAATGCAGACATTCTTTTGCAAATTCATGGAGAAGCATATGTACTTCTTCCAAGAAATGTCTATGCATCAAAAAAGAGTAGCGTACTGATTAGCTCAACAACAAAAATGAAACGCAAATGCATTTTACTAAGTCAAAGAAACCAGGATACAAAAGGTACTTATTTCACTCCATTTACATGACATTCCTGAAAAGGAGATAATATAGAGTAAACTGGAAACTACTGGGTTTTATGGTTAGACAAAAATACAGCCTTTAGATAAAAAGTAGATGTGACCTGGCATCCTGTGTCTGCAGTCCCAGCTGCTTAGGAAGCTGAGGCAGGACAGTATGAACCCACAAGAGTGAGTACAGCCTGGGCATCCCAACAAGACTCTTTCCCCAAAAAAGCAAAAAAAGAAAACAATAACACACACACACACACACACACACACACACACACACTGAAAAGACAAAAAAAGCTTGCACCTGTGTAAATACGAGGCTCTTCCCAAACTTCCCTCAACCCCTCATAAAAGCCACAAAGAATTTTTGTCTCTTATCTTATCTGTAAAGGTCAGGTGGCTGACCCAAGAACAAACTTTGCTGGCAAAAAAGGCAAACTTTTTTTATGCTAAACAAATGGGATACATGTTGTTTCTCTGTTTGTACATGGAGTCAAGGTATACGATTTGTGTAATCATCAATTTACATAGGGTAATGTTGGTTGATTCATTCTGTTATTTTTCCCTTCCTCCCATCCCTCCCACCCCTCCTTTCCCACTATACAGTCCTTCCTTCCTCCATTCTTGCCCCCCTCCCTAACCCTAACTATAACCCTAAAACTCACCCCTCCCATGCCCCATTATGTGTCATCATCCACTTATCAGCAAGATTATTCTTCCTTTGTTTTTTTGAGATTGGTTTATCTCACTTAGCATGATATTCTCCAATTTCATCCATTTGCCTGCAAATGACATAATTTTATCATTCTTTATGGCTGAGTAATATTCCATTGTATATATATACCACAGTTTCTTTATCCATTCATCAATTGAAGGGCATTGAGGTTGGTTCCACACTCTGGCATTGTGAATTGAGCCGCTATGAACATTGATGTGGCTGTATCTCTGCCGTATGCTGATTGTAAGTCCTTTGGGTATAGGCCAAGGAGTGGGATAGCTGGGTCAAATGGTTGTTCCATTCCAAGTAAAAAAAGCAAATATAAAGATAATGACAACCCTCCTCTCGGAGGTCAGGGTGACCCAGAACTTAAACTAACTTGCTTTGTATACAATTTTATATGTTAACCAATTAAAAAGAACACTGTAAAACTGCTTGCCTTTCATTATAAAAACCTGCTAAACAAGGGCTCGGGGCCTCTTAGTGTCACCAGTTACCGAGTGCATGGAGGCCCAGACTTGAGTTTGCTAATAAATGACTCTTTGTTGCTTGCATTGATTGTGGTCTCTGGTGGTCTTTGTGGGGTCTTGAGCTGCTGGGCACAACAACACCACCTAGGTTATTTTTAAGGTGAAGGAATTCTCCTGTACTCTGCTGGGTTGAAATATAAATGAATGCCTGCCATTTTTCAAAACAATGGAATTCATTTTACAAAGAGTGAACTCTAATATGGGGAAATAAAAGAAAAATTTTAAAATGGAAGTGAGAGTATAACAGTGGTCCACTGTGACTTTTAAACAAAGCTTTTGCTGATTATTTTAAAAGTGACTTGTTTGTATTTTTCTCTTCTCCCTCTCCCCCTCCCTAACCTGGGGGCTGGGAACAAGATTCCCTGAAGTTGTATGTTCTCCACCGGAAGGAAAGGTCACCAGAAGAGCTGGGAAATGGCTGAATCCCAAATTACAAGTGAATTTTAATACACCATCAGGATGCACCTGAGACCCCGTTCCAGGGCCCACCTGGAATGCAGTCTTTGTATACCTTCTCTAAAATAGGTCTGTTTTCCCTGAAGGGCAGCACTACTGCCTCTGGGTCAGGAGTTCCCTGTGTTTTTCTTTTTCTCATAAATAAAAAGAACTTCAAAATCATGTCCTTATTATTGGATTTACATCCTCTACAAGAACCAAGGTATAGAAACAGTTTATGCCCATGACACATGAATAATTAAAGGAGTGGATTATTTAGCCCTAAAAAAAATGAATCCTGGCATTTGTGACAATATTAAAAAAGTGTGGAACTATGCTAATTGAAGAACAAATACTGTATGATACTACTTACCTGAGGTATTTATAATAGTCAAATTCAGTGAAACATCCCAGTGGCCAGGCAAATTGATGCAGGACAATACTGTGCTCAAAGACAACCTCAGAAACTTAGCAAGACCTGAAGAAACTTTGTGACACTGTGTCTCTAAATAAAACACAAAGAGGACTGGGGATATGACCCAGCGGTTAAGTTCCTCTGGGTTCAACTCCTCATACCAAGAAATACACACACACACACACACACACACACACACACACACACACAGAGAGAGAGAGAGAGAGAGAGAGAGAGAGAGAGAGAGAGAGAGAGAGAGAGAGAGAAAGTAACATGTTGGTTGCCAAGGAATGAGGTTAGAATTAAGTGAGGTGCACTTATTCAGTGGATAAACAAATTCTACTATTTTTGCACAATTCTGTACTTATTGTTTACAATACTATAATGCAGAGTTATAAAATTTTTAAGAGTACTTAGCATTCTCATGACTATGGAAGAATGAAAGGGATGGGAAAGAGAAATGGAGAGAGGGAGGGAGGAAGAGAGAAAGTGAGAAAGAAAGTATGAGTGAGAGTGAAAGAGAGACAGAGACAGGGAGACAAAAGAAGGAGGAGGAGGAGGAGGAGGAGGCAGGCAGGGCAAAAAGGAATAGTTTCATGGGTGTTCCTCCAACACAGTCCAGATCCCTGCTCAAAGTAGCCCTGTTTGTGCTAGAATACTGTGCTCTGGTTATCATAAATTTTTATCAATTGTACCTTAGTACTTAAGTTTTCCAGGTGAATTTCAAAAAGAATATGGACCACATGCATGAACACAGCACATATACGAAACCTGCATGTATACTGCATCTGGCCACCTCATGCACATGGAGGAGTTTTAATTCCTAACAGCACAGAAGTGTGGGGGGCGATAAAATATAGGAGCTGAGAGAGAGTTGGTGCAAGGTAAGTGTGTCCTATCCATATGTGAGTACGCAGAGGGAGGGCACTGAAGCCCAGGAAGGTCACCCTTTGGAGTCCAATCATCAGAATTGCATTCAAGTACAGAAGAAGGCAGTGAATTTTTTCCCTAAGACCAAAACACCTCCCTTATCCTTTGTCACTCATGGTACTTCACTGTGTTAGCCCACCTCTCCAACTGAGGATGTGAAGAGAAAGGGAAACCAGGGAAATATACAGTGGTCTTCCTTTCAGTTCTTTCTAACTGACTAACAAACCAATGGAAAAATGTGTTAGCAGTTATTGAGGTATAGTGAAAAAAATCACATTGGTTGTGTGTAACATTTTCACTGCTCTGGTATGAATGAAATCAACATGGGTGTGCAAGGTGCAAAATATGACTTGCTTTTAAGTTTGCATTTAAAATTGACATTGCATATTTAAAGATAATGTTAAAAGTCTTGCTAACAATTTAAAAATCCTGACTTTTCTATAATGAGAAGGGCACTAAAGGACAAATGAAATGCACATGAAATATAAAGACAGCACCGAGGAAATAGATTTCTGTTGCATGATCTTAATGTCACAGGTTACCTGCTTTTTGAACAAGTACTCTATATTTTCATTTTGCGTTGGACCTGTCAATTACACAGCTGGCCATAATAGCTACCATTAACAAGGACTTTATTTCCCTGAAGAAATGCCTGATTCTAGGATCTGGTAAGGAAATACAAAATGAGCCTGAACACAGCAGAATGAGGAGGCAGAGGAGAGGGAGGAGGAGGAGGAAAATATCCCAACTGTGGACACCTGACAAATGACCTGAGAACTAAGGTATAAGATGTTTCAAGAGTCAAACATCAAAGAATAAGATTAGTAAAATAAATAACTTCAATACTGAAATAAAACTGAAAGTAACAATTGAATATGTGTTTGCTGACATAAATAAGTAAATGGCTACATAGATAATAAGTAAAGGGAACAGAAAAATCTAATGAAAGAGTTGAAAACCATGCAGGTGGACAGCACCCCTCCTTCAGGCAGAGCTTACTCTCCTTCTCCGTTTCAGGGTGGCCAGATTCAGTGGCTTGATCACAAAGGATAGTATAGAAAAAAAATGGAAGAGAGGAAGTTATCAAGTGCAAAATCTGGTAAAAACCACCTTGACCACGGGTGGATGGTAGAATCTCAAGGATTTCAGTGAACATCAGATAACCCTGTCATGCTGTGACAAAAAGGCACCTCATCTCTGTCCTATTCCTTCCTAAATTATTTAATCACCACCACAACAAAATACCACATAAGATAAATAATGTGTGACCAGCATTTGCCATTATTTTGAAGATCCTGATAAATAAGAAAAGACTGATACAGTTCTCTTCAAAGGTGACCTACAGTGACCACTTTCACAAGAAGGAGTTAAAGCATGAGGATAAAAATATCTTCCCTGAACCACTGGGGCTCCGGCAACTGCCCAGAGGAGGAGCTGCACAGTGAGCTGTTTTGACTCAGAGTGACCACCCCTGAACTCCGGGGGGCTGCCTGAAGGAGGAGGAGGAGCACGGTGGGTCGCTTGGACTCAGAGTGACTGCATCAGGGCTACAAGTGCTGCCTAGAGGAGGAGCTGCTCGGCAAGCTGTTTGGACTCAGAGCGACCACTCCTGAACACCAGGAGGCTGCCCAGAGGAGGAGCGAGGTGGGTCCCTTGGACTCGCAGTGACTGCACCAGATCTCTGGGTGGCTGTCCAGAGTAGGAGGTGAGTGGTGAGTTGTTTGGACTCAAAGCAACCAGGGGGCTGCCCGGAGGAGGAGCACAGCGGTTGCTTGGTCTCGGAGCAACCACTCCTGATCTCCCAGGGGGCTGCCTGGAGAAGGAGGAGGAGCGTGGTGAGTCAATTGGACTCGGAGTGACTGCCCAGGGCTATAGGCAGTTGGCGGGAGGAGGAGATGCGCAGTGAGTTGCCTGGATTCCTAGCGACTGTACCGGAACACCTGGCAGCTGCCCAGAGGAAGAGGTGTGCGGTGGGTCACTGGAGCTCAGAGTAAGTGTATGGGGCTCCAGGTGCCTGCTCAGAGGAGGGGTCGCATAGCCAGGTGATTAGGTGCAGAGCAGGGTCCCAGGACATAGGCGGCTTCTTGGTGGAAGAGCCGCACAGAGACAAGCTGAGGGGCAGAGCAAAGGTTCCAGGACTGCGGGCAGCTTCTCTGAGGAGGGGCAGCCTAAGGAGACTCATCTGCGAAGGGTGAGGCTCCCAGGCCCAGGAGGTAGGTCTGGGCCCCTGGGAACGTTGCCTGGGAAGGCTGCCCTGCCCATGTGGTAGTTGTGGATTGAGGGGAACCTCTAGGAGGGGAACTGACCAGCGAGAACTCCCCAATGGGTGAGTCTTCCCTGCTGGGTGAGATTTTCCCACAAGGACAGTAAAACCAGAGACACAGACCGAAAAGGCCTTGCCTCAACCTGCAGCCTAGTTCCCCTTTGGATGACCATTGGTCAACAAGTGGAGGCACCTCTGCCCACTAGCAGGGAATACACCCCACCTGAGAGTCACTAACCATATAGAGGCAGCTTCCTTGTGGAGCACCACATTATCGACTTCCTCCAAGACTTCAGGCTACTGAAGGCTAAGAGGGGATATACTAGAAATCTTCAGGGACATTATAAGACAATAGAGGAAATCTGTAATATCTTAGCAGTCCACTGATACCTGAACAAAATGAGAAAACAAGGGAAGAAAATGCCCCAAACAATTCTAGATGTTACATCAATAAAATCCAATTACAGCATAGCAGAAGAAATGACAAAAAGAAAGTTCAGAATGTACATAATTAAAATGATCAGGGAAGCAAACGATGAGATGAAAGAGCAAATGCAGGCATTGAATGATGAGATGAAAGAACAAATGCAGGCATTGAATGATTGTACCAATTGACAGTTAAAAGAGCAAATACAGGAAGCAAAAGATCATTTCAATAAAGAGTTAGAGATATTGAAAAAAAACAAACAAAAATCCTTGAAATGAAGGAAACAATAAACCAAATTAAGAAATCCATAGAAACATAAGCAACAGGATAGAACACCTGGAAGACAAAACCTCAGACATTGAAGACAAAATATTTAACCTTGAAAACAAAGTTGAACAAACAGAGAAGATGGTAAGAAATCATGAACAGAATCTCCAAGAACTATGGGATATCATGAAAAGGGCAAATTTGAGAATTATTGGGATTGAGGAAGGCTTAGAGAAACAAACCAAAGGAATGAACAACCTATTCAATGAAATAATATCAGAAAATTTCCCAAATCTGAAGACTGAAATGGAAAATCAAGTTCAAGAGGCTTATAGGACTCCAAATACACAAAATTACAACAGACCCACACCAAGGCACATTATAATGAAAATACCTAACATACAAAATGAGAGTTCTACAATGAGAACTACAGAATTTTAAAGTCTGTGAGAGAAAAGAACCAAATTACAGACAGGGGGAAACCAAAACGGATATCAGCAGATTTTTCAATCCAGACCCTAAAAGCTAGAAGGGCATGGAACAACTTTTTTGAAGCTCTGAAAGAAAATGGATGCCAACCAAGAATCTTATATCCAGCAAAACTTATCTTCATATTTGATGATGAAATAAAATCCTTCCATGATAAACAAAAGTTAAAATAATTTACAAAAAGAAAGCCAGCATTACAGAACATAGTCAGCAAAATATTTCAAGAGGAAGAGATGAAAAACAAAGAAGCAAATCAGCAAAGGGAGGAATTATCCTAAAGAAAATGTCAAATAGGGGAGGAACCAAGTCATGGCAAAAAAAAATAAATAAATAAGCAAATTTTAAAAAATGAACCGAATGACCAGGAATACAAATCATATCTCAGTAATAACCCTGAATGTTAATGGCCTGAATTAATCAATCAAAAGACATACACTGGCAGATTGGATTAAAAAGAAAGATCCAACAATATGTTGCCTGCAAGAGACTCACCTCATAGAAAGAGACACCAACAGACTAACGGTGAAAGGATGGGGAAAAGCATACCATGCACATGGAATCAGCAAAAAAGCTGGGTATCTATCCTCATTTCAGATAATGTGGACTTCAAGCCAAAGTTACTCAGAAGGGATAAAGGAGGACATTTCATACTGCTTAAGGGAAGCATAAATCAGCAAGATATAACAATCATAAACATCTATGACCCAAACAGTGGCTCATCCATGTATGTCAAACAAATCCTTCTAAATTTCAGAAACCAAATAGACCATAACACAGTAATACTAGGCAATTTTAACATGCCTCTCTCACCACTGGACAGATCTTCCAAACAAAAATTGAACAAAGAAATCTTAGATCTCAATAACACAATCAATAATTCACACTTAACGGACACTTATAGAATCTACCATCCAACCAAGAGCAAATACACTTTCTTCTCAGCAGCACATGGATCCTTCTCTAAAACAGACTATATATGATGCCACAAAGCTAATGTTAGCAAATAGAAGAAGATAGAGACACTACCTCGTATTCTATCAGATCATAATAGATTGAAGTTAGAAATAAATAAAAGAGTAAAAAACAGAAACGACTCCAACACCTGGATATTAAACAATATGCTATTATATGATGAATGGATAGCAGAATTTATTAGGAAGGAAATTTAAAAATTCTTAGAGGTAAATGAGAACAAAGAAACATCATATCAAATTCTCTGGGACACTATGAAAGCAGTACTCACAGAAAAATTTATTTCATGGAGCACATTCAATAAAAGAAGTAAAACTCAACAAATAAACGACCTAACACTACAGCTCAAAGCTCTAGAAAAAGAAGAACAGACCAACACCAAAAGTAGTAGAAGACAGAAAATAGTTTAACTCAGAGCTGAAATCAATGAAATTGAAACAAAAGAAACAATACAAAAAATTGACAAAATAAATAGTTGGTTCTTGGAAAAAACAAACAAAATTGATAAACCTTTAGTCACACTAACAAAGAGAAGATGAGAGGAAACCCAAATCACTAAAATTCAGAATGAACAACTTAATATCACAACAGACACAATTGAAATATAAAACATAATTAGAAGCTCTTTTGAAAATCTATACTCCATCAAAATAGAAAATTTCAAAGACATCAACAGGTTTCTAGAGACATATGAATTGCCTAATCTGAACAAGGAGGATATACACAATTTAAATAGACCAATTTCAAGTAATGAAATAGAAGAAGTCATCAAAAGCCTACCAACAAAGAAAAGTCCAGGACCAGATGGGTTCTCAGCCAAGTTCTACAAAACCTTTAAAGAAGAGCTCATTCCAATACTTCTCAAAGTATTCCATAAAATAGAAGAGGAAGGAACACTCCCACACTCATTCTATGAAGCCAATATTACCCTGATTCCTAAACCAGACAGAGACACATCGAGGAAAGAAAATTTCAGACCAATATCCTTAATGAACATCGATGCTAAAATTCTCAACAAAGTTTAACCAATTGCATACAAAAACATATTAAAAAGATAGTGCACTATGATCAAGTGGGTTTCATCCCAGGGATGCAAGGTTGGTTCAACATCAGGAAATCAATAAATGTCATTCACCATATCAATAGTCTTAAGGTCAAGAATCACATGATTATTTCAATAGATGCAGAAAAAGCTTTTGATAAAATACAGCACCCCTTCATGCTCAAAACACTAGAAAAAATAGGGATAGTGGGAACATTCCTTAACATTGTAAAGGCCATCTATGCTAAGCCCATGGCTAATATCATTCTAAATGGTGAAAAACTGAAAGCATTCCCCCTAAAAACTGGAACAAGGCAGGGATGCCCTCTTTCACCACTTCTTTTCAATATAGACCTGAAACTCTAGCCAGAGCAATTAGACCAAAGAAATTAAAGGGATACAAATAGGAAAAGAAGAACTCAAACTATCCCTATTTGCTGATGATATGATTATATACTTAGAGGAACCAGGAAATTCCACCAGAAAACTTTTAGAACTCATATGTGAATTCAGTAAACTAGTGGGATATAAGATCAATGGACATAATTCGAATGCATTTTTATACACACGTGATGAATTACTGGAAAGAATAATTAGGAAAACCACCCCATTCACAATAGCCTCAAGAAAAATAAAATACTTGGGAATCCATCTCACAAGAGTGGTGAAAGACCTCTACAATGAGAACTACAGAACACTAAAGAAATTAATTAAAGAAAACCTTAGAAGATGGAAAGATCTCCCATGTTCTTGGATAGGAATAATTAATATTGTCAAAATGGTCATATTACCAAAAGGGCTATACAGATTCAATTCAATTTCAATTAAAATCCCAATGATGTATCTTACAGAAATAGAGCAAGCAATTATGGAATCCATCTAGAAGAATAGAAAACCCAGAATAGCTAAAGCAATCCTTAGCAAAGAGTGAAGCAGGGGTTATGACAATATCAGATCTTCAACTCTACTACAAAGCAATAGTAATAAAAAAGGCATTGTATTGGTACCAAAATAGAAAGGTGGATCAATGGTACAGAATAGAGGTCATGGACACAAACCCAAATAAATACAATTTTCTCATACTAGACAAAGGGGCCAAAAATATGCAATGGAGAAAAGATAGCCTCTTCAACGAATGGTGCTGGGAGAATTGGAAATCCATATGCAACAGAATGAAACTAAACCCATATCTCTCACCATGTATGAAACTAAACTCAAAATGTATTAAGGACCTTAGAATCAGACCAGAGACCCTGCAGATTATAGAAGAAAAAGTAGGTCCAGATCTTCCACATGTCGGCTTAGGAGCAGACTTCCTCAACAGGACTCCCATAACAAGAAATAAAAGCAAGAATCAATAACTGGGATAGATTCATATTAAAAAGCTTTCTCTCAGCAAAGGAAGCTATCAGCAATGCGAAGAAAGAGCCTGCAGAGTGGGAGAAAATCTTTGCCAATCATACTTCAGATAGAACACTAATTTCCAGAATCTATAAAGAACTCATACAACTCTACACCAAGAATGCAAATAATCCAATCGACAAATGGGCTAAGGAAATGAACGGACACTTCACCAAGGAAGATATACAGGCAAACAACAAACATGTGGAAAAATGTTCAACATCTCTAGTAATAAGAGGAATGCAAATCAAAGCCACACTAAGATTCCATCTCACCCCAATTAGAATGGCAGGTTATCAAGAATGCAAGTAACAGGTGTTGGCAAGGATGTGGGGAGAAAGGTACACTTATACATTGCTGGTGGGGCTGCAAATTAGTGCAGCCACTCTGGAAAGCAGCGTGGAGATTAGAAAGCTTGGAATGGAACCACCATTTGATCCAGCTATCCCACTCCTTGGCCTATACCCAAAGGACCTAAAATCAGCATACTATAGAGATACAGCCACATCGATGTTCATAGCTGCTCAACTCACAATAGCCAGATTGTGGAACCAATCTAGATGTCCTTCAATTGATGAATGCATAAAGAAACTGTGGTATACATATACAGTGGAATATTACTCAGCCACAAAAAATGATAAAATTATGGCATTTGCAGGCAAATGGATGAAATTGGAGAATATCATGCTAAGTGAAATAAGCCAATCTCAAAAAACCAAAGGACAAATGATATCGCTAATAAGTGGATGATGACACATAATGGGGGGTGGGAGGGCTTAGTGTTAGTGTTAGATTTACAGTTAGGGAGGGGGGCAAGAATGGAGGCAGGAAGGACTGTATAGCAGGAAAAGAGGGGTGGGAGGGGTAGCGGGAAGGGAAAAAATAACAGAATGAATCAAACAACAATACCCTATGTAAATTTATGATTACACAAATGGTATGCCTTTATGCCATGTAAAAACAGAGAAACAACATGTTTACATTTGTTTACAATTAAAAAAATCAAAAAAATTATCTTCCCCTAGTGTTGAGGTTCTACCACTTAGTGATTGAAGAGAATCATTAGTCCCATGTGTTCTTAACTTCATGCATATTAATTGCACATGTTAATGGGATCAAGATTGATATTTCCAAATGCATGGCACACAGTAATTACATCTAATTACCCATTTCCACTCTCAACACATACCCTGTCCCAGCAGCAATCTCAGGCTCCAGTACTCACACTTGTGCTTTCAAATTTTAAAGGAAAAAACCTCTAGTATACAGTTGGTAAATATAGTAACAGAAAGAGGTTTCTGCAGCCACAAACAAGAGAAAAATGCAGTTTCTGGAATCGCCTCCTCCCCACATCTCAGAGAACACCAATGCTAATGCCAGGCTGGGTCTTCCTTCAGCTCATGTCCAAAATCAGAAAACTGTTCTCCAGCTGTGGCCTTCACTGTGCCACCTTCTATTCTTCCATAAGTCATCCAGGTGGCTTTAGTTCCAACCACCTGTGGACACTGGTGCTACTGAGAGCATCAGAAACATCTATGGCACCAAATCTAATGGTCCCTCCTTGGTCACCCTCTAGTTCACTTTTGAGTGGTCTTCAGTACTAGAGGCCCTGCATTTTTTTTACAATTCTCTCTTCCCAGAAATCCATGTTGTTCCATTTCCCTGGTTTTTCATCCCCCTAATTGGTTACCCCTGCTCTCTGTTTCCTGCATGGTTTTCTTCTCCTTTGCTCAATATAGGAGTGTCCCCAGTTCAGAGGGAGGTGCCTGTGCTTCTTCATCTTCATCTCACACTAGGTCACCTCAGTCTCATGACAGGAAGTGTTTCCATCTCCCCTGCCTCCCAAGTGTCCATCTTCTTCCCAGTCCTCTGCTCTCACCTGCAGACCTCTCCATGTGGATGTCTAGGAGGCATTACAAAAAACACAAGAGCCTTCCTCAAAACCAGTGCTCTTTTCCTGCTCACATCATCTTTCAGACCCATCCTGTACTGGAAGTTAATAACTCCCTAGGTTGCACAAGAAAAAAATTCAGAAATTGTCATTGTTGTTCTGACCCTTTCCCCCACCACAATCCATTATGATTCATTGCTTGTTCTAGAGACAAAATTATAAGCCTGTGTGTGTGTGTGTGTGTGTACAAAATTATAAACACATAATTTATGCAATTACATATAGTTTTATGTATATGAAATATCTGTACTTATAAATAAATCAGGTTCAACCACTTTTATTCCCTTACCTAGTTATACCATCATGTTATATAATATATATTCAAGGGGACTGAAGAAATAGCTCATTTTGGAGAGTGTTCGCCTAGCATAATCAAGGGCCATGGTTTGAATCCCCCATGCCTCAGAGTGAAAAACAAAATATATACATATATATTTGTTTGATACACATGCCCATGGTGGCAAGTTCTGCTAAATGCCACAAATTCTTCTCATACCAGAGGGACTTAAAGCTGCTTTTGTCAAAACCACTGATTCTTCACTGGGGTCTACAGATGCCCAGTGGGTAAATAAAAGCAAAATAACTTGGCATCTCTGATATATACACATACATATGTGTGTAAATATATGTGTATATATATATTATATGTACAAACATAAATATACATTCTATGCATTCTCTTACACTAATCAAAGCTTAGAAAAGAACACAACATGCCTCCAACATTAGCAAAGATTCCTGCAGCATCTGAGCAACAGCAACTGTGGAAGAGGCCATGACTGAATTGAGACCCTGACCTCACTTCTCAATAAAATTTTGAGAAAAAAATATGCAAATATCTCTCTATCTATTTATCTATCTGTCATCTGTCTAACTGCAGTATCTTCTGCTGAAGACAATGAACATTGCACTGGGTACTGAGTGTAATAATACTCTCTTTCATAGCTGGACAGTTAATTCCATACATAAAACTCATTAAGAGTTGTACCCCCCCCCAAAAAAAAAGACTTTGTAAGACAGCAGCTTTGAAGGACTTTCTCAAACTTCCAGTAACCAAGTCAATAAATAGGCAGATGCTCTAGTGGAATCTAGAAAGTCTTATGTGCAGTTCTGGTGCCACTAGCGTCTAATCAGAAGTTAGCCCTTCTAACAATGGAAAAACCCATCTCAACCAGAGAGGTATGTACTGGTAGGGGTGAGACAGGTAGGTGCTCTTGCAACCTAGGGGAGGGATGGGGAGCAAACATGGGGTAGCTCTTTAAGGAGGCCTTCATCTTACAGGTAGGAAATCATTGGTGGGAGCTAAGTGACATGAGGGATGTACTTTAGAATAAACAAGCAGTTGAAACTTTGCTGTGGATCGTAACCTTAGATCAGATGCCTTAAGGGGTCAGTGCCCCATATTATTTTAGTGCCTGAAATCTTGGGCTAGACCAGTGGCACAGCAGCCCACACCAGAGTTGGAGCAGAGATTCCTGACTGTTTTGCTCATGTCTATGTCCTCTCACCTAGAGCAGAGCTTCATACAAAAGAGTTCTTTTTAAAAAACTACAAGGGGTTTATATTTTCATACATAAAAATAAATGATAGCAGATCCCCACCCCATCCATGCCACACTGCCTTTTAGAGAATCATGAATTTGGGACTTGGCTTCACAACAAACTGAGAGGCAGATCTCTTCCTTTGCCCTACTTTACAGATGCAGTGAGTTCCACAAGGTGGTCCCTGGCAGGGCCAAGGCTGCCTTCCCCTCCTGTGCTTCTCTCACTGCCCAGGTGCCAGGAAGCCCCTGCTAGTGGCTGAGTGAGGTGCAATGTGGGCTCCAGACCAGGCTCCAGCAAGTGACAGCTGCTCCACAGACTTACCCTCTCTGGACCTCTGAGTCTCACTATCTACACAGCAGGTACCCAGAGAAGTGTCTCTGAACACACTGGGACAATGGTTGCTCCCCAAAAGCAAAGCATCTAAGGTGACATCCCCAGAACCCCTTCCTGGACCCCCATAGATCCCAATGCACCTGAGCACATGGAAAGTTCACAGCATCCCATGAGAGGGAGGGACAAAAGAAGGCTGCACCTCAGAGTCTCAAGCCCCACTCCATTGCCTAATTGTATAAGTGGGGAAACTGAGGCCCCAATGGAACAGCATGAAATAACATTTCTGGCTCAAGATCCCAAAGCCTGCTTCCTCGCTGGGTTCACAGTGACTTCTGACAGTATTTCCAGACATATGTGAGTCTCCCAACTCCCTTCACCTCATGTGGATGCACCCACAATGCTCTCCACTCACCTGTGGGTCTCCTGGTTCCAGTGCAGGGCTCATCTGAGAAGCTCTGGGTGGTGCATGCCTCCCACGTGCTTACCCTAGTTCAACACCACTCTCTGCTTGTAAGGATTTGGCTCCATTTTCTCAGCTCCTCTTTTCCCTCCCACCTCCAGCCCCCACACTGTGGCTCCACTGGGCCCTCTCAACTTCTTCTCATAGGTTCTGCCCTACATCCAGGCTCCTCTCTGCACTGCTCTGCAGCATCACACCCACTCCACCCACTCTCTCCCCTGTATTCCACCCACATGGCTTGACCTCTTCTGGCTTATTTAACTCACTGGGATTGCAAATTTTCTCCTCTAGTCCTGGAATCTATTGTGGACTGACTGATCCAATTCCACCAATATCCAGCAGCATCGCAAATGGCTCTGCACTTCATGATCAGCCATGGATTTAATGAAGCTCATGCCTACACCTGCCACCGCTCATCACCTGGCCGCTCCGCCACTCTACTGCTCCTTGAGAACTCCCTCCAAAATGAATGAAAGTCATCCTACAGTGTTGCTTGTGGCTGCAGATAACTCTCAGCCTGGGGTACAACTAATCTTTGGGTCTGGTCATGTTGGGACCCCACAGCCCAAGGGATAACCTTGGACAATTCTGTTCACCTGAGCCATGGCCTCTCCATTTACACAATACAACTGATTATAATTCTTCATTAGCATGAGAGCAAGGATATTTTCAGCACCATCTGTGTGTCAAGCAGATACTGGAAGCAGAGAGGACTGGTGAGCAAGAGAGCAAGGTCCCTGCCTTGCATAAGGAGAAGTTCAGCAGGATTAAAGGAGCATGTTTACACAGGACCTAGCCTTCTGCTTTTCTCTAGCTTTGTGGCCTTCATCATCTTCTCAGCCTTTGAGCACAAGATGGGCTCAGCTCCTTGGGAACAAGAGCCATCTGTGCTCTCTGGGCCAGCCAAACCCAGGCATCTCAGAATGAGGAAGCCCAGGTGTCTGATCATGGCCATCTTTCTCAAGCCTGGGTCCTGGAAGGAGATTTCTTTATAATTCTGTGTAAATATCTTTCATTCTGATTGCTTGACTCAATGCTGTGGAGATGAGACAGAATTTGGGGTCTTGTGTTACAAGCTGCAGAAAATAAACTGAGTTCTTTAAATGAAAACAATAAGTTAGAGGACACTGGAGAGATCAAGGGAACCTGATGGCAAAGTTCAACGAGAAGCTGGGCTGTGCAAGGTGATCATAGTGCCAAAAACACTGCACAGCCATCCCTGGATGCTGCTGCAATGTGAGCACACTGCAGGACTTTCTGTTGTCCCTTTATCATTGCTCAGATTTGAAGTCTCCATAGAAAGGAGAAATTGGCATAGATTCAAACTGAAATATTTTTTCCCAGCAAAGGAAACTATCAGCAATGTAAAGAGAGAGCCTACAGAGTGGAAGAAAACCTTTGCCACACGTACCTCAAATAGAGCACTAATTTTCAGAATCTATAAAGAACTCAAGAAAGTTTATACCAAGAATACAAATAACCCAATCAACAATGGGCTAAGGAAATGAACAGACACTTCATAGAAGAAGATCTACAAACAATCAACAGATATACAAAAAATGTTCAACATCTCTAGTAATAAGAGAAATGCAAATCAAAACTACCCTAAGGTTCCATCTCACCCCAATTGGAATTGTGATTATCAAGAATACAGGCAACAATAGGTGTTGGCAAAGATGTGGGGGAAAATGTACACTCATACATTGCTGGTGGGGTTGCAAATTAGTGCAGCCCCTCTGGAAACCAATGTGGAGATTCCTTAGAAACTTGGAATGGAACCACCATTTGATCCAGCTATCCTACTCCTTGACCTATACACAAAGGACTTAAAATCAGCATACTACACTGATGCAGCCACATCAATGTTCATAGCTGCTCATTTCACAATAGCTAGATTGTGGAACCAAACTAGATGTCCTTCAATTGATGAACAGAAAAAGAAACTGTGGCATATATACACAAAGGAATATTACTCAGTCATAAGAAGAATAAATTATGGCATTTGCAGGCAAATGGATGAAGTTGGAGAATATTTTGCTAATTGAGATAAGCCAACCCAGAAACAAAAGGACAAATGAACTCTCTGATAAGTGGATGATGATACATAATGGGGACAGGTAGAAAGGCAACAATGGAGGAAGGATAGATTGTATAGAGGAAAGAGGGGTGGGGGTGTTGGGATAAAGGCAAAAATAACAGATTGAGTTGAACATCATTAAGCTATGTACATGTATGATTACACAAATGGTATGACTATACTTCATGTACAACCAGAGAAATATGTTTTACCCCATTTGTTTACAATGAATCAAAATCAATGAATTATAAAATAGGACAATACAACATTTCTCAAATTATTCCATGAAATAGAAAAGAAGCAATACATTCCAAATTCATTCCATGAGGGTAGTTTCTCCCTGATACAAGTTCATACAAAGGCACCTCAAGGAAAGAAAACTACACACCAATATCCCTGATGAATTCAAATGCAAAAATTCTCAATAAATTCCAAAAATCATATACAAAAACAAATTAAGAAGATAGTGCACTATGATCAAGTGGAGTTTATCCCAGCAATGCAAGGTTGGTTCAGCATATGGAAATCAGTAAGCATGATCCATCACATCAATAGACTTAAAGCAAGAATCATATGATCATCTCAACAGATGACAAAACACACCACCCCTTTATGCTCAAAACACTAGAAAAAGTAGGGATAGTAGGAATATACCTCAATATTATAAAAGCCATATATGCTAAACCCAAGGTCAACATCATTCCAAATGGAGAAAAATTGAAAGCATCATTTCTAATAGCTAGAACAATATAAGGATGCCCTGTTTCACCACTTTTATCTAACATCATCCTTGAAACTCTTACCAGAGTAATTAGAAGAACTAAATTAAAGGGATAAGAATAGGAAAAAGGACTCAAACTACCACTATTTGCTGATTACATGATTTAGTATTGAGAACACTCTACAAATTCCACCAGAAAATTTGAGAATGAATGAATTCAGCAAAGTAGCAGGATATAAAATTAACACCCATAAGTCAAATGCATTTGTGTACATCAGTCATGAATCCACTGAGAGAAATGAACAAATCTACCCCACTCACAAATACCTCAAAAATAATTTAGAACTGATCTAACAAAAGAGTTGAAAGACCTATACAATGAAAACTATGAAACACTAAAAAAAAGAAATTGAAGAAGACATTTGAAGATGGAAAGATCTCCTATGCTCCTTGATAGGAGAATTACATTGTGAAAATGGCCATTCTACCAAAATCATTATAAATAGTGCAATTTCTCTTAAAACCCTAATTAAATTATTTCAAAATATAAGAGAAGCACAATAATCAAAGAAATCCTTAGCAAAGAAATTAAGCAGTAAGCATCACAATACCAGACCTTAAACTATACTACAGTGATAGTAAAAAAAAGAAAAAAAAAAAAAGAAAAACAGCAACAACAACAACAAAAGCATGATATTGCCAACAAAACAGATATGTTTACCAATGGTACAGAATAGAGGTCACAGAGAAAAACCCACATAAATATAGTTATGTTATACTAGACAAAAGCACCAAAACACACATTGGTGAAAAGGCAGCTTCTTAAACATTTGGTGTTGGGAAAACTGTAAATCCATATGCAGCAAAATAAATTTAAACTCCTCTCCCTCTCCCTGCTCAAAACTCAACTCCAAGTGGATTAATGACTAGGAATTAGAGCAGAAATCCTGTACCTAATACAACAAAAAGTTCCATATCTTTATCTTGTCAGCTCAGGAACTGACTTCCTTAACAAAACTCCTGAAGCACAAAAAATGAAATCAAGAATCAATAATTGGGATAAATTTAAGCTAAAATCTTCTCAGCAAAAGAAACAATCTGTAAGGTGATGAGAGCCTACAGAATGGGAGAAAATATTTTCCACCGGCACCTCAGAGAGAGCACTAATTTCTCCAGGATCTATAAAGAACTCCAAAAACTTAACAGTAAAAAAAAATAATAATAATAACCCAACCAACAAAGGGCAAAGGAACTAAACAGACACTTCACAGAAGAAATATGATCAGTCAACAAATACAAGGAAAAATGCTCAACATTATTAGAGAAATACAAATTAAAACTGCACTGAAATTTCATCTCACTCCAGTCAGAATGGCAATTATCAAGAATACAAGTAATGATAAATGTTGGCAAGGATGTTGGGGAAAGCTACCATTTATACAATGCTGAGGGGTAGGACTGCAAATCAGTGTAAGCACTCTAAAAGCAGTATGAAGATTTTATAGAAAACTTAGTGGAACAAACATTTGACACAGTCATCCTTGGCATATACACTGAAGACTTAAAATCAGTATACTATAGACATGCAGGCTCATCAATATTTATAGCAGCTCAATTCATAATACCTCAGCTATGGAACTAACTCAGATGCCCTTCAACAGACACATGAATGAAGAAAATGTGGTACAGTACACAATGGAGTACTACCCAGCCATCAAAATGATCTTATGACAGTTGCAAAAAATGGATAGAACTGGAGAAGATTGTGCTAAATGAAATAAGCCAGTCCCAAAAAACCAAAGCCAAATATCCTCTCTGATATGAGGATGCTGATTCACAATAGGTGGCATGGGTAATGGATGCTTTGAGGTTCACTGGATTGAATAGGGGCCATGGGGAAAGGGAGTGGGATGGGAATAGGAATGATAGCAGAATAAACTGGATATAATTTTGTATGTTCATATATGACTATGTGACCAGTGTAACTGCACACCATGTACAAGCACAAAAATGGAAAGTTATTCTCCATAACTTATATATAAACCAAAATACAATCTACTGTCAAGTGTAACTAACAAGAACAAAGAATTTAAGAGAATAAAAGTTACAATAAATGCTAGAGGGGATGTGAAGAAACATTTTTATACTGTTAATAGGATTGTAAATTAGTACAAACCTATCAAAATCAATGGGTTAACACACATGAGAGGACACGGAGGCAGCTTTAATGCATGCTCCTGAAGAAAGAGGAAGTTTGAAATGCCACTGTGTGACTTCAACTATGTGACACTCTGGAAAAGGCCAAACAATAGGCAATAAAGGATTACCAGAGATCCAAGAAAAATAAAAGACAGTGAACAGGTGAAGAACAGGGATCTTTAGCATTGTCAATTTCTTAGGTAGTATAATGGTGGATACTCAACACTATAATTCTGTCAATATTTTCAAAAATACACAAGTAGTTCAATAAGTAAAAATATCTTGGTATTGTTATATTGGTTCTCTACTGATAACAAACCTCACACAGATATATAAGATGTAAACAAAAGGAATAACTTTGTGGGGAGTAAGCACATGGGAACTCTCTTCTACATACTAAATTAACCTGTACATGTAACCCTGTTTCAGAAAAGCAATGTCTATGTACTACTACCAACAGAACAACTCAGCTGTTCTCAGACCTCAGCCATAAGCTATGCCTGGATGGCCCTCACATAGTGACACAATGCCTTGATCCTAAGAATTAATGACCCACAACAAACTTGTTTTCATTTACCTCCATTTTCCCATGAGGCTTTGGTGGACTTTGTGTGAGATATAGAAAGTCCAGTAGTCCATTTTTTAAAAAATTACAAAATTTTAGCTTAGATTGTAAAATAGCTGAATATATAAGAATATCAGTCAAAGAAAAAATAAAAAAAAATGATTTTCAGCACTTAACACCTGAATTTTACAGATTCACAGTCCCTTGAAAGATAGAAGGTGAAGGAGAAAGGGCCTGCTTGACCAACACAGATCAACTGGGAGAGTTTTCCTCTTCACAAGACAGAGGTGGGAACAACAAAAGGTACATTTCTTTTGATAACCCAAGAGAGACAGTAAAACCTAGGCAATGTTCAGGAAGACTGTATATCCCATAGTACTCACCACTGAAAAACCAGGGCAAGGCCCTTGTACACTAGGAAATAAAGGCTGATTATTTCTGTGTTGGGTGAGCCTGCTCACCTAGATACACATCTTACAAGACCATCAGTGAAAGTCTAACTTTTACGCAGTAATTTCTGTCTCTTAGTTCACCCTGTGGGACTGAGTACTTCAGCTTATTTCTCACACTTTCCTACCAGTAGGTCAACCAAATCCTTGCTACAATTTTCAATCTCTTTATTGAGAAGAGTAATGAAAAAGCCTAACAGAGGAAACCAGTATCTTACATGCCCAAGGAAATTGATTCAACATTCACTCAAACATGAATGAAAAATCACCTCCCTTACTATAGCCAGTACTCCCTTAAACACTCAGAAACATTTGATCCTGTGTCATTTTACTACAATCATGCTGAAGAGAATAAGATTTGAAATGGTTTTTTGAAAAGTACATCTCAGAGCCAGGTGTGGGGTCACACACCTGAAAACTCAGCAGTTTGCAAGGCTGAGGCAAGAGGATCATGAGTTCAAAACCAGTCTCACTAATTTAATGAGGCCCTAAGCAATTGAGCCAAACCCTGTCTCTAAATAAAATATAAAAACTGACTGGGAATGTGACTCAGTGGTTAAGTGCCCCTGGGTCCAATTCCTTTTATAACATTAAAAAAATCATCCACCTCAATTCCACCATGCAACATATAAAATGACAATACTGTTCTTTTAGATACTTGACAAACTTTGATAGGAATTCAGGAAGATAATTCATGTAAACAAAGTTGCTGGAACACATTAAAAACAAATAACTGTGTCTGATATTATGAACAGAGTTTTTGATAAGAACGGTAACTGCTATTTGGCTATTGGGGTAGCCTCACATTGTTTCTCCACTTTTCTAATAACATAACACTTCCCCTGCAGGTGATCCATTTCTTGGATTTGGGTGTGAATGACACTAACAATTAGAAGTGGGATCAGGACCTATGAATCAATTCTGGCCAGTTCAGTTCCTCTGTGTCCTCAAAAGAGGTGGACACAACCAGGAGTAGTCATGAGCTTCCCCCACATTACTTAGCCAAAGCTAACAGTCAAAATGTTCCCTTTGCAGGTACTAGTATGGCAAAGAGAGAGTCCTGGGGGACTGATAGCCATGGTTTTCATAGCACTTACTCTTGGGTAAGATATGATCTACAGAAGCTAGAAAAATTACCTCCAAGAAGAGCCATGGTCCATGTAGTGTTCATGGTGGGTTTGTGTTCAATAAAGAGAACAGATCTGCTGTAAATTTATGCTTGACTTCAGAGAACTGAAAGAATGTTCAAAAATGGGAGATCAACCTAGGACTCACAGTTGTTGAAGGAAGTTACAAACATATTAATGTAGAGAAAATTGTCTCATGCAGATAGGAGGCCTCTTTAAACAAGTCTTCAAGACCAATTACAGAAATCCCATTAGTCATAAATTCCTTCCTTCTTTCCTTCCTTCCATGCTTCCATCCTTCCTAAATTCCTTCCCTTTGTCTATCTTTTCTGTAACACTTATTCACTCTCTTCCTTCCATTCATTCCAGGACTAGTTGTCCCAGTTCAGTCTCCACATTTTCTTCTCACAACCAAGGCAATTAGAACTCAAACCTCACTCTGAACTACACAAATTGAACTGTTTTACTTTGATCTGTTTTCAGTAGACAGACCACAGAAATATATTTTCTAAATGTACATAAATCCACAAAAAACATTAAATAGCTTTCTAACTTCACTTTACTTTATGATAGGTCCTACCCATTTGGAATATATGTGAGGCCATCAGTTGATTTGTTGTGATGCTGGTACCCAATTAAAAACTCAGGGTGGGGTCACATACCTTGGAAAAGAGATGTTCAATCAAAAAGTTTTTATCCAGATGATCCTTGTTTATCATTGTGTGAGAATGGAAAAAAATTTCTCTTTTCCACTGGGGACTCCCTCTCTGCCTACAAGACAGGTACTGTCAGACTTCAACTGTAACACCATGATTACCACTCTACTGAGAGATTAGCTAAAGCTGTCTGCAATATATCAGATCATCTTGGAAGCCTCAGCTCAAATGCTAAGTGGAAGACAAAGTAGACGATTCTTCTCCATAGCTGCTGGAGGATGGCATTTGGAAGTCTGACTCTTAGTACCTTATATGCAGATCACAGGTATTTATTCCCAATGTGTGACAGAACTTATATGAACTACAATAGAATTTTTATAGTATTATTTTCCTATATTATTACTATGATTTATATCACCATAATATTATAATACATAATTATATTATCTTACAGGGCTTTTCCAACAAAATGACTCAAAAGTAATAATAAATCAGAAGGTCAGTAATATCTAGGCTTCCAAAAATATCTAGAGATTAACATGTTTAAAATTTTCTTTTGGCAACTTATGCATTCACCACATACCTGTTAAAAACTCTAACATTCTAATTTTGAATTGCAACATCAAATTACATTATAGTGTGTACTGAAATGAATTTAATGACATGTTTTGTCTTCACAAATTTGAATGAATTTATCTTCCTCTTCTCTACAACACAGATTTGATTTTGAATTTAGACATATTCTAGGCTTTAAAACTATCCTATTGATGCAAATAGATGTATAATAGAATAAATGTGTGCTAAAAGTAAATATAGTATAATTTTCATGGGTTGGCATAGTGATATTGGTATAGATGACCACAGACTCCATTTATCTGGTGATATTTTACTTCTCCTGATGTCATTAACACTGTTTCTTCATACATACATACTGCTGTAATGTCATCTTGTCCCAGGTGATCTATTAGTTTCTGAGTTCTTCCTTACCAATATATAACCACTGAGCAAAGACAGAGAAATTAACAACATTCTTTTCCATAACTCATCATTCCATAAATACTGAGGATTATTGGTTCATGGTAAAATAACCAATGACCCTGGAATTAAAACTATACATTCCTTCACTCTACTTTCACATTATGTTTTGTCATAGAATTAGTTTATTATACACTAGAGTATTTTATCTTTCATCAGATATATTGTATGTTGTGAAGTATTTTAACTATTCCTAACTCCCAAATCTCAAATGCTGATGTTCTCAATTGAAAATTTTCTTCACAAAAATATTTTCCAAGTTAAGTTTCATACTACTCACTCTGATGATTACAGACTTCATCTCTGAGTGTTCATGTAAGAAAGTTAAGCATATGCTCACAGAATTAATGATTTTAAAGAAGAATATGGTAACTAGATCATGATAAAGGAGAAGTTTCTTGACCTGGTTCCCAGATATTGACATCTAGGTATTGTCGTGTCCCTCGCCCGCAAGAAAGCACGACAGAGGAATCTTCCTTCAGCAGTTTAATCAGGACCTTAATATTATAAAACCATGGTTTTTCTTCTTCTTCCTCTTGAGCCGAATTCATACACTTTTATACTCTTGCAATAGCCAATCTACTCCTGCCACTTGGCCTATGTTCATAGGTGCTCCCATTTGCAACAGTTGGCTCAACCAAATATGGGCTTGTTTGCCTAGAAAGCACTTCAGGAAACCAGCGCCATCTTATCATGGTGGTGAGGCGGCTCGCCACAGCTCCCCCTTCTTTATTTTATGAACACAGGTGAAGGTAGAGGCCCTATCCTACTGTGCAAAAGTGGCAAATAGTGAACATCAGTCCCAGAGTGGCGCCTTCTCCGGGCCTGATATCACCTAAGCCGATGCCTTTTTTCGTAGGGTGGGACGTGGACATCAAACCCACATGCAATAGGGCATGCCTTCCTTGAGGTTCAAAAATAAAACTCTCAAGTGCAGTGCTTTGCCTCGCATCCTGTGTCCATGAAGACGTAGCGGTATGGAAAACCATACTAGGGGGAGCTTATCCAGCTTACGCAACTGCAAAGGCCTGAGGTAGGAAAACACATCACCCTACTTGCCAATGCTGCACAATACAGGGGCACCATAATGAGCACAAGGCATACAGTAACAGTTCTCTCCTCCAACATCATTGTTATAGCTCAAGATCAAAAGTGGAAGTTACAAGACAATTGAAGCCTTAATTAGTACAAGAAATCCCCAGGATGTAAATACACAGTCCTCAAAGAAAAGTACATAGTAATTACAGCAGTACCCTGCAGACACCTAGCGTAAATGATAATTCTAACTCTAACAGAGATATACTAAAAATGTCACTTATTCCCGTGCCAGATTAGCCAACCACACAGAAGGTGACACCCCTTGCTCAATGGCTAACACAGCCTGAATTAACACCACCTTTTCACGTGTTTGAAGCACTCTTAGCTTGCAAATAAACCAAAGGCAAAGGCAAATACCTGCAAAACAAATACATCCAAAGATCCCCACACCAACCCATTCTTTAAAATAACTAAAGGCAGAGGTGAGCCAGTTAGAGAACTGACTCAAAGTAACAGGCTCAACACGGGTGTCATTTAAAATTGCAATCTGCAATAATTGTTGATTCATCATCTTCTCAGCTTCTAGGGACCAGTTGCCTGCAAGAAAGGCGGAAATCAAGTGGCTTTGATTCTTTGCTTCTTCATATCTTACTGGAGTTATACACATGTGTTTATGATTCCCGATGCATCCAACTTGTGCAATGTTGAAAAGTTCATCCAACTGTACTTGTAGCAAATCTATCCTTTGATTCGCCGCCAAGATCCCTGATAGGATATGTCTGTTAACGCGGTCCTGGGATTCCAGTACCTGTGCAGTTTGTTGTATAACTTGATTAATGGTTTGTGCTGTTTGAACTTGATTGGTCATGGCTAGAGCAGCGGTAGTGGCTGCAACAGCAGAGACAGCAATAGCAGTTATTATGGCTGCGGTAATGCCAAAGTCTCTCTTTTCTCTGAAGAGGTGCACCAACGGAAAATTATCTGGATTGACCTCCACTGGGACAGGTACAAAGGTGGGTACTTTTACAATCACAGCAACAGATTCACTACCGTTCCAACACTCTGAAAGCAGGCAGGTAATATTATCATTAGAACAATTTAAAATCGCTTCCGAACTGTTTGGTAATAGAAATAGAAAAGGGGGGGCAGGCAGGCGAACAATGTCTGTCAGCTGCAGAATTATCATGTGCATCCAAAGTTAAAAAATTAATGGTAAAAGGAGCCAGAGACAAACGCTCTTTAGGAGTACGGCTTGCTCCTATTCCCCCTTTTTGTCTGTGCAAAAGTTCTTTAATCGTTCTATGAGCTCTTTCCACAATTCCCTGACCTTGGGGGTTGTAAGGCAAGCCATGAGTCAGTTGCACTCCCATAGTGGAGCAGAAAGAGGTGAATTGTTGACCAGTGTACGCTGGCCCATTATCTGTCTTCAAGGAGCATGGAAGGCCCCAGGCGGCCCAAGCCTCTAGGCAATGGGAGATGACATGATGGCCTTTTCCTCCTGCCAAAGCAGAGGCATGCATAATTCCAGAAAAAGTATCTACTGAGACATGAACATATTTTAGGAAACCAAACTCTGCAATATGAGTAACATCCATTTGCCAAATCGTAAGAGGTCGCAAGCCTCGGGGGTTAACACCAAGAGAAGGGAGATGATGAAATGGAACACAATGAGAACAATCTAAGACAATCTGTCTCGCTTTTGCTCGAGGAATAGAGAAGCGCTTATGAAGTGTTTGGGAGTTAACATGAAACTTATTATGAAAGTCTCGAGCACTGTTAAGAGAAGAAAGAAAACAAATTGTACGGGTAGCGGCATCTGCCCTTGCGTTTCCTTCAACAATAGGTCCAGGGAGAGCCGTATGAGCTCTTACATGTACAGGATAAAAGGGTGCAGAACGGCCCAAAATCAAATTTTGTAACTGAGTAAATAAAGATGAAACTTTGTTGTTAGGATTGATGGCACCTACAGTTTTTAACACCTTAAGTGTTCCTTAGAGAAGTCCTCTTATTCCCTGGGTTCAGGCTGACTGAGGGCAAAAGATCCAAATACTGGTCTATCTTGCCTTCTGTATTTCAATCTCTAAGTTTGATGTTAATCATCCAGCAAGCCAGTCTCACCAGTCATAAAGTAAGAGTACTGGGCCTTAACTTTAATGTCCATAACTTTACAGTTATTTACCCTTTTATCTAACTGGAGTCTGCATTAGTTCTGGAAGTTACCACTATTTGTTTTGGTATCTGTTACCACTATTTGTTAGGTGATGGCTTATTATCACAAGTTACCTAGGTTGCGTGTTCTTGAAGCAGCTACTTCTGCAAAACATTAATAGGTAACAGTTTTACAAAATGAAATAAGTAAGAGTAAAAATATATTTTGCTTGTATAATAGCTATTTTGAATTTTGACTGAGAACCACATTATATTCCCTATTTGAGATTATAGTAATTTTACAACAAAAAAACCAATCTTTTGATTATAACTTTAAATAAGCTGAAGTCTGACTTATTTTGGAGTCACTTTAACATGCAGTAAGGTGGGAGGCAGAGCCTTATCTCAGGTAAGGCGTGGCTCCTTACAAATCTTAAGTGTTCTAATTTTGATGTTGATCTTTGCTTCTTCCTTAAATATCATTAAGTAGTCTACATATACTGTTTCCTGAGTCTATATAAACTTTATAATTAACACAATATAACATTGTATCTAAAACATGAATTAAAGAAAGGCTGAGAGAGTTTTTAACTCTCCTTTTGTGTGATAAAGTGGCAAAATACCTTTATGTTTCACAAAATTAACCTTTAAACAAGTCAGGCTCTAACTTTTATAAATACATTTATATTTGAAGTTCTTTATCTCAATGTAAAAAGTAACAAATTTTACACGTACCCCATTGATAGCAGGTCCTATAATAGAACATTAAATGATAGAAATAAATCCCTAATTAAAATTTACTCTTTATAAGTTTAAGATTACCATTACAGACAAGTTTAATCTGGAGAATAGCAGAGCTTAATAAATTCCTTGCTTTAAAACTTGTGTACCTGAAAAATATGAACACATTCCATATACAACTAGAAACCATTTCACAATTACCTTGACACCTTTTTCTTACCAAATTTAGTTTCTTAAGAAAAATGTAGACTCTGTAACACAGTACAATACTTTAACAGTTGTTTAACCATAATTGTATACACCCCAATTTTTAAGACTAATTGTTTTAAAGAATAAAACTTAATAGACACAAAGTTAAGAGTAAATTAGTGTTTCTAAGAAATCCTTGTCATTTTACCATGTCATTTTACCATGTAGATTAAACTTTGGTTTATATCAGAACATTAGTATTTTACCTTAGGAAAAACCTTAAATAGCTTTGGCTGTTTACATGTTGAAACTTGCCCTTTATTTACATAGACGTTCTTAGCACTTACTTAGACCCTCATGTATTTCATCATACAAGCACTTTCTTACCCAGAAACATTTCCTTTTTCCTTTTACTAAATATATTTCCATATCCAGACCCTTTTATTTTTTCTTTCCTATCTGTTGACCCCTTTTTGTTTATATTCTGAAACAACTCTTATGAAATTTCTGAATTTAGATAAATTGCTCTATTTTAATAAGATTAAATATTTTGTTGTTTATAGTACTCTAATTGAAACACAGTTGAAACCTTTAGAACCCTTTGTATATAGAATTGTACTTGTTAAGACATAACTCTTAGTAACCTTGTTTTTAGTTTAGTGATGACACAAAGCAAGTTTAAACCCTTTTTATTTACCAACCTATGAAAACACCAATAATGTTTAAGTATGATACTCCATGGAATTTAAGGAGTTAAGAGTACTTGATGTTATTTAACAATTAGTATTTTAACTTTGTAAATTAATTAGATGTCTCTACAAACACATTTAAGTAATCCCATATATGTTAACTCTAATTTACTTTTTCTGTAAAAACCAAGAAAGCAGGCAGGTGTCCTGAACAGTATTTGCTGTCTCTTTCTTGTTGAAGAAAAGTCCTAGAAACAATTGATATTAGACATTGTTTAACATCAACATTCCATTAGTTTGACCACCTAGAGACTTGCAAGTTATTTTTAAAGACATTACACTTTTATTAGTTTACTCAATTAAATTGAACCTTTTTTAAATGACGTGAATAAAAGTATTTGGATCCATTTTTAGATTTTAATTTTAGGAGTGCTCAGTTTTGATGCAGACAAGACATGACACCAGACAGCACGACATACAAATAACATAAAATCAAAGGCCTTGTAACTTTATAGGTGAATCTCCATTGCAATGTAACAGATGTTCAAAAACTTTAGTTGAATAAAAAATAGAACTGATCAAAAAGAGAAAAAAAAATCATTAACCTAGGTATGCAAGATCAAAATTATGAGCTCAAAAATACAGCATTAAAGAAAAACAAAACAAAACAAGAATCCTGGAAAATGAGTTAATTCTGTGTAGCAGTCCAGAAGTTTAAAACAGACACCCTTTTGTTTTCTTTTTCTTATCTTCAGGTTACCCCCCTTTCCCGCTGAGACTGTTGCAGTTTACATTCCAATGCAGGCTTCAGCAAGGCCAGGCAGGGGGGAGGGAGGATCACCCAGGACTTTTTAACCCTTTTTCTTCCTGGTTGAGAAATCAGGTTAGGTTTGAATGCAGAAAATCACAAAACATTATTTCTTACTACTTTTGAGGAATGGAGCTGCTGAGCTCTCTGCCTAGGGGGAGGACTGCTTCAAGGACACGGGTGTTCCCTCCCTAGGTGGCCATGGAGCTGCATGGAAGGGATCAGGAGGGGGGCCTTTTTCTGTCTCTTGTGATAGTTTCTCTTGATCCAACAAGCCCTTATCTAAAAACCAAGGGACTTTGTCTTCTACAGCTTTTAAAAACTTCCTAGCTGAGGAAACCTCTAAAGGTGCTCCATTAGCCTTTAATAAAGCCTTTAATAGTCCTTCCATGTGAAGGAAGGCAGCGGCTAAGCCTGCATTTGTTAATGGGCCACCTATTTCTCTACAAGCTTTCATCCATGCCTCTATGTCTTTGCTTTTAAATGGATTAATAGCATTTCTGCATTCTCTTGTACATTGTTCATATACTAATTGTTTAATTAAAGGCATAGCTACATCAGCATCCCCGAAGATCTTCCCTGCTGCATCTACCATTCTAGCCACGAAATCTGAAAAAGCTTCTGTGGGGCCTTGGACAATTTTTGTTAAGTTACCTCGCACTTCTCCTTTATTAGGAAGTGCTTTCCAGGCAGCAATGCAGATCTTATTAATTTGTTCGTAAACCTCTAATGGAAAGCCTGTTTGCTGATTGGCAAATCTACCCTGCCCCAGAAGCATATCCACATCCCAGGCAGGTTTGCCCATAGCTTGGTTGTGTGCAGCCTGTTCATTGGCCCCCTCTAACACGAAGGCTCTCCAGTCTAAATATTTACCTGGGGAAACACAAGCTTTCACTAAACTGGCCCACTCCGAGGGGGTCATGCAGAATCTATTGAGCCCCTCTATTTGGGCGATAGTAAAAGCAGTATCCACACCATAAGTGCGGACAGATTCTGCTATATTCTTTATCATTTTGAATTCTCTACCCGTGCTCGGAACCCCTCCCACATACGGGGGAGGATCACAGGCTAGAGTTGGCTTCTGTTCTTCCTCATAGTCCTTTTGTCTAAAATCTTTTTGCCTCTTAGTTCCCCCTTCTTTTATCTTTACCTTCCGTAAGTGCTGAGTTAGCTCTTTCACTTTCTCATCACCGTCTGATTCTGACTCCCCTGTTTCTTTTGGTGTTCTAAGGGCTTTTAAATCTGGGTACAGTCTCCTCTTTGGAATAGTTCCATAAACCTGCTCTCCTGCACTATGTTTCACTCCTTTCTCCAATTGTCCCTGCTCCTGAAGGAAATCCAAATCTCTTCTCAACTTATCCCAGCTAGCAGGAGTCAAGCTTCTGGAGACAGCAAACCATGGGGCTGCCTTATCAATTCTTACAAGGAATGTTTCTAAAGTACTGCGTTTAACCTTGAGCTCTTTAGAGTGCAACAAAAAATCTAAAGACTGTATTAATGAACTAGATGGAGAATTGCCCATAATGAAAGCAGCATTCAGAGGAAGCAGAATGAAAGCAAGAACAAAATATTTTTCTTTGTTGATCGACTATACAAAGTCAATTAAACCTTTGCTGATCGACTATACAAAGTCGATTAAATCCTAGTCCACAGACTAACCTTTGCTGATCGACTATACAAAGTCGATTAAATTTATCTTTGCTGACCGACTACACAAAGTCGGTTGAATTTATCTTTCTTTCTTTGTTAATCGACTATGCAGGTCAATTCCCGCTCTCTCTCTTTATACAGAGGAGCGCCCCACTATGTGTGGACCCCACTTACCTGTGGTATTCACTGGTGCACCTCCTGACCACTGAAAGTTCTGACTCCCGGGTTTCGGCACCACTTGTCATGTCCCTCGCCCGCAAGAAAGCACGACACAGGAATCTTCCTTCAGCAGTTTAATCAGGACCTTAATATTATAAAACCATGGTTTTTCTTCTTTTTCCTCTTGAGCCGAATTCATACACTTTTATACTCTTGCAATAGCCAATCTACTCCTGCCACTTGGCCTATGTTCATAGGTGCTCCCATTTGCAACAGTTGGCTCAACCAAATATGGGCTTGTTTGCCTAGAAAGCACTTCAGGAAACCAGCGCCATCTTATCATGGTGGTGAGGCGGCTCGCCACAAGGTGTCAGAAGCAGAATGACATGAGTGTGGGACACATGAACAGATTTCCTGAAGGAGACTCAAGACCTAGGTACCTACTTCAGAGCCATCAGGAGTCTAGGACCTGAATGAATATGCTGCCAGAGTTGTTACAACTAAGAAATATTCTGAAATTATCCAAAGAATACTAAAGTATTTGAGAAAATTTTCAAGTGTTTTTAACCTTCTTCTTGGAGGAAAGTCCCTTTTGATTTTCTTGGAAATGGGACTTGGCAGCTTGCTTCAATGTGACACATTGATTGTGACAGGTCCTGCTTCCAACACCTGACTTGCCAGTTTTCATTATATCTATTCTGAGCAATGCTTCTTTCATAAAAGCTTTGAAATATTGTTATTAAGTATAATAGATATTGAAGGTTTACCTGTGTAGTAAAAATAGCAACAGACTGAATATTTTATTTCCTATCAAAAGTATAACCAGCACTTGATATTTTATATTTTTTCCAAGAAATATCATTCCATCATCATTTTGAAATAAAATGTTAGAAGTGACATTGGTTGAATTCTAAAAAAAAAATGACTTAAGCATATCAAAAACTTTCTAAAGGGTTTTCATGTTTTTCCCAATGCAATCCAATGATTCTTCTATTCATGATGTTATTTCAGTCAAAAGCAGTTAGCAGAGTTGACAATGCTCACCAGCAGTGGACCCTGCCTTAAACAAAGACTACATGTGTCTAGGATATTACTAAATCCCTCAGCATCCTCCACCTTTCTAAATAAATCATGAGAGTGTGCCTTTGAGAGAGTGTATCTGTAAGATTCCTGTTTATATTGGTCCAAAATTGACATAAGCAGACTTGGTGTACAACTTTTATTTAACCATTATGTTTGGCATATGCAGAGTCACACACAAATAAGGTGGCATATTGACCCTTAGGAAGTCTGGGAGAAGACAGAAAAGTAAACATAAACTGCCATTAAATAAGGTAATTTCTGGTAAAAAATAATGAATAATTGGTACCATAGGCTCACAGAGAATGGCATGATATAAATGTCTCCAGGTGGTGAATGTGACATTGAAAAAAATCATGTATTAGTCACAGGAGTTATGCTTGATTTGAAGGTTTTGTAAAACATTAGTGACTTTTTTCTCAGTGTTAGCAATAAAACTCAGGGTTTTGTGAATGCTAGACAAGCACTCTACCACTATACTACACTCTCAGCTTTTCAGTTCAAATTAAAATGGGGAATAAGAACCACAGAGCTATTTTGATTAAATGATGACTCCGGAGTTTGTAAAGAGTGAGATGACTAGAAGCATCTCAATGAAAATTGTGCTGCATACAAATTCTCCCCCTTTTTTTCCAGAAATATTATTTGCTTCAACATCCCTGGGAATATGAACCAGCATGTCAGAGATATTGATGTAAAAAAGACCTTTTATCCCCAGGCTGGAATTGGGATCTCAGCAAACACCATCCTGCTTTTCCTCCAGATTGCAGTTTTCCTTGTGGGTCCCAAGCCCAGGCTCACTGACCTCCCCATCACCCATTTGGCTCTAACACACATCCTCATGCTCCTCACCACTGGACTTCTGATATCTACAGACATCTGGGAAGCACAGGACATCACAAGTGACTTGAAATGCAAAGTACTTCTCTTTCTGTACAAGGTCATGTGGGGACTCTCCATCTGCACGACCTGTGTCTTGAGTGTGCTTCAGGCCGTCACCATCAGCCCCAGTGGCTCCTGGTTGGCCAACTTCAAATCTAAATCCACAAATAGTATTCTAGGGCTATTTCTCTCATTATGGGTCCTCACCATGTCCATCCACAGCAACCAGTTTTTCTTCACTGTGGCCACATCCAATAGGACCCAGTCTGGTCTTCTTTTCATCACTGAACACTGTTCCTTTCTGACCATTAACTGCATGCAGAGGAAAGTCCTGATCACCCTCATGGCATGTAGAGATGTCTTCTTTGTGGGCCTTATGGTTCTTTCAAGTGGTTACATGGTCATTTTCTTGTACAGACATAAACAGCGGTCTATGTCTCTTCACAGTTTCAGGTTCTCCACAAATAGCTCCCCAGAACAGAGGGCCACTCACTTCATTCTGCAGTTCATCTGCTGCTTTGCCTTTCTGTACTGTGTAGACATCATCATTTCATTGGTCAAAGGCATAACATGGAGAAATGACCACAACATTGTATGTATCCAGATGCTTGTGGCCAATGGCTATGCCACAGTCAGTCCTTTTGTAATCAGTGCAGATACACAAAAAATAAAA
The DNA here is from genome assembly GCF_902686445.1 of Sciurus carolinensis. Taxonomy (NCBI): domain Eukaryota; kingdom Metazoa; phylum Chordata; class Mammalia; order Rodentia; family Sciuridae; genus Sciurus; species Sciurus carolinensis. The sequence continues at coordinate 5,548,953 of NC_062231.1, forward strand.
AATTATTCCAACCATATGGGGTAAGAAATGTCAGTGTGTGAGAAAATTTATCTGAAGCATTTTTCCGCTCACTAGAACAATTTTACCTATTTTGCAGAATTATGCCTCTGAAATATACTAACTTAGTTTGCAAATATCCTGCCATAACGAAGTAATCTGTTTAGCAGAATCTTGTGGGTGATTTTGCTTTTTATCTGTCAATGGCTTCTTTTACTTCCTTATGAATTCTTCATTTTTTTGGTATCTCTCATCTTTATTCTGAGATTTGGTTCTTTCTTCATGCATTATATTTTTTAACAATGATTTCAGTGACGATCTATTAGAGGTACACAGTCTTTTGTCTAAAAATATTAATATTGTACACTTTTTAAAAATATAGCAGTTGGATATGGTGGTGCTCACCTATAGTCCCCATTACTTGGGAGTGTGTGATGGGTAAGTGACAAATTTGAGGCCACATTGCAAAGCTGAAAGTGACACTATCTCAATAAAAATGAAAAGGGCCAGGGGGTTAAGTTCAGTACAAGACCATCCTGAATTTAATTTATTTCACCAAAAATAAATAAATATGTAAATTGAAAACTTCATTACACAGTGATTAGGATGGCAAAAAAAGGAAGAAAATATGAAATCTTTGATATGTCTGGGAAGGTTCAAATGATACAGTAGTTAAGCAAAATAGTTTGATAACTCTTTAAAATGTTAAATATAGAATTATCATATGACTTGCCAATTCCACTCCTAGCTATATATCCATATGAAATGAAAACAGATACTCAAACACTTGCACATTATTGTTCATAGCAGCATTATTTATGATAGCAAAAGGGATAAAACAACCCAAGTCTCCATCATCAGATGAATGGGTAAAATAAATATGAGATAATTGAGGAAAGAATGTGGGGGATGGGCTTACATGAACTCACTACTAGCATTGCACTTTTTGATAAATATACAACCATTCCTTAAAGAAAAATAAAGTCCATTAATTAAAACAAACAGAAGTGGCTCAGGACTTTTTGTATCGTCCACCATACCCTGCCTTAGTACTGACCATCAACAATGAATACATCTTCCTTTCTACTGAGAATTTATGACATACACAATGTTGATTTTTTAGAATATTTACCTGTGAGATTTTCCTATAAGTAGGTCAAGCAAGTCCATCTTATATATTTCATGCTCTTTGAGATCAAAGTACCAAAATATTTAGAAAGGAAACCAGTACCTGATGTCCACAAGCATACTCATACATCAAATAGCAACTATTTATTGCTTTTCCATAACTACTGATTTCATAAACACTAAGGATCGTGTGCTCCAAAGCAATTTTACTACATTCATTCTTGGGGAGAAAATGATCTGAGATGTTTTTTTTAAAAAGCCTACTCTGCCAGGCATGATGGGACATGCCACCCAATTTCTACCATGTAGATGTAAAAAGAGAGAACTGTATTTTTGTTTACCTGGCAAATTCTGGTTGGAATAAATCAAGATAATCCAGGTAAACAGGTGCATTGATATACAATGATGTAAATGAGTTCTGACTAATATTGTGAAGCATAGACTTGCTGATAAGAGGAACAGTAGACATTGGCTGGTTTCTGAGGGCTCCACAATGTGTCTCCATTTTTCTAATGGCATAACCCTGCCCAAGGATGTGATTCATTTCTGAGCATCAGATGTGACTGGTACTACCCAGCAGAAGCAAGGAACAGAGTGTTCTCAATTCTAATGAGCTCAAGTTCTGCTATGTCCTCACAACCATGTTTGGTAAGTTAGACACAACTACAACCACTCAGGAGCTTCCCTGACATTTTATAAACAAATTTAACTGGAAAGAAATTCTTCCTTTAGTCAATGGGGTGGGAAAAAAAAAAGAGTTCAGGTGACCAGCATTCAAACTTTGACACCACCTGCTCGTGGTTAGACTGGACTCTGCTGTAGTTGGAAAAATGAACTCAAAGTATGGGCATGACTTGTGAAATTTCCATGGTGGCTTTTGTCTTTAATAATAATAATAATTCTACTGCATGTTCTAGAAGGACTTGGGTGAGAGTGGAAGTCACCTGGACTGTAGTGGAGAAAACTTGAGGGAGATATTCATGGGAGCAAAAATCAACACAATGAAGAGCAAACTAACTCACTTAGAAAGCAGACGTTTTACCTGTCTTCATGCCCAAAAGAAACAACCTCATTAGTCAGAAATTCTTTGCTTTCTTTTTTCCTTCCTTCTTTATTTTCTTTCCTCATGCCTTCATATTTCTCATCCACCCTCCCATTGACGATTTCTTTCTAGAAAATGTCTCAGTTCACTCTACACATTTTTTTTTCTCATGAACTAGGAAGGAATGTAGAAATCAAAACTCACTGTTAGGCATATTCATGGATATTGAGGTGACATCACTCTGAGCTGTTTTGAGAAGAGAGATGTAAAATATAGGTTTTGATTTTTTTCCATTCACATACAACATTAGATGGTTTTGGTATTTCTCTTCATTCTATGCCACTCCATATCTACTTGGGGATAATGTGAGGGAGCTTACATTATGTTGCAACAATTTGAAGCCCCCAAACAAGATTCAACTGACCTTGTAAAATGAGAACTGCACAAAGTTTTCATTCAGTTTTACCTGTTTACCATTGTCTGAAAATGGAGGGAGCATTTTTCTTTCCCTTTGGGGACTCCCTCCCTGCCTACTGGAAGGCAGGTACTGTCAGACTTCAGTTGCAACACCAAGATTACCAGTTCACTGAAAGACAAGCCAAAGCTGTCTGTCCCACATAAACTCATCTTGGAAACCTCAGCTCAAAATCTGAGTGAAAGAGGAGGCAAAGGATGCTACTAGGTAGGCACTGGAGGAAGGCATTTTAAAGTCTGACTCTTACATCAAAACCAGGACTCACTTATTTGTTCTTTGAACTCTTAGCCATTGTTCAAGCAATATTTCTTGTGGGAAAAGACCCTGAAGATGCCCTTGTAGGATTATTAACTAGAGACCCAAAGCTATTTACTACAGCACTCTTCTTAAAAAATGAAGCTTAAAAATAGACCAAATGTCTATTGTTCAAGTCAGTTCCAATAACTTGTGGCCTGTCCTCATGATGGAAAGTTAAGATCTTTGCAGATGTGGAGTGATTTCCAAGTTGTTTCATCAAGTGAAAAAACAAGGAGCACAGAGAATATATAGCAGCACTACCTTCTCAGTAAGAAAGAAAGGGACAAAAGAATATATAACCATTCTTGTCACCTACCAGAATAAGAAACAATAAAAGATACCTGAAATCAAAACAGATACTCACAAGAGGCAGTTGAAGGAGACTAGAGTGGATGGAATGGATGTGAGATTTCAGTGAAATTTGCTTTTTTTTTTTTTAACTCAGTTGGTAGAGTTCTTGCCTAGCATGCACAAGGCCCTGGGTTCAATCCTAGCACCACCAAACAAAATTTTTTTAAATAAAGTTAAATCAAAGATTTAAAACCAAAAGACAAAAACCAAGCCTAACAGGTGACAGATGGACAACCCCAGTAAGAGCCATGCTATTCTGGTTCTGATTCCTTATTGTTGCTTGATTCAAAGGATCTTGAAGTCTAATTTCATATAATTTTTACCTGAAGTAGCCATGTTGGCTGTCGGGGAACAGTGCTGGTAAGCACTCAACAAAAAATGATGCCTGGATCCATTAGCCATGTCTACTGTCAGCACAGCAAGAGGCCACATGGATTCCATGCTTCCTCAATTAGACTGGAGCTCAAAAGGCAGGAGCCACTTCTGATCCAGAGTAACCAGTCTGCTGAGGACACAGATACTACTATTTATATACACTGAAGGATTCTTTGACAGTTTAATGTCTAGAACATAGAGATAACTTGATTCTTATTCCAGGACCTGATTCCAGAAGCTTGGTTATACACATATGGGGCAAAATGACTAGTCTTAAAAACTGTGAGTGTAGAGATTTGAATGCCTTGGTAGCTTAGCAAGAGCATGGGCAGAAACAAAGCCTCTCATGTCCATCCAGAATCAATCTTCTCCATGTCCCACGTGGTACTGACATGTGATCCCATATCCCTATGCCATCCTGACTTGGCAGTTATCCCAAGACCACAGTGAGATGGATTTACTCACTTCCTCTACTTACCATCTCTATCCCCCTTGGGAGTTGGGTCTTTAGCACTGAGGGGCCACAATTCTAAAATCCTTCCAGGTTTGGGCTGATAAACACTCAGCTGTCACACAGAGTCCTAAATATCAGGACAGTTGCCCACCAGCCACCCCATCAGATATGAAGATTGACTCTCTCATCAAGGATGAAGGAAGTAAAGGGAGAGATGCACTGAGGCCTATGCATTAGGCACTTATGTGATACCCTCAGCAATGAAAGGGCATCACGTTTTACTATGGTCTGAAAATTCTTCCTCTCAAAACTCTTTGCTGAAATCTGAATGCCCAAGGTGATGATATGAATTGAGGCCCTGGAGGTTATTAGTTCATGTGTGTGGAGCCACATGAATGGAATTCTTGTCCTTTATGAAAATAATAGCCCAGAAAGGACCTGTCATCTCACACAGTGAGGGCACAGAGAGATGGTTCACTGCCTTAATGTGATCAAGCTGCTATAATAAATTATGTGAGACTGAGTGGATTTATAAGCTACAGACACTTATGTTTCACAGTGTGGAAGATCAAGACACTGAGACATTGAAGGTCTGGTGAGGACAAGCCAAATGGAAGGGAGCTTCCGGCTGTGTTCTCAGGTGGCAAAAGTGGACAGCTCCACTGTGGGACCTTGTTCATAAGGGCACAAGTTCACCTGATGAAGGTTCCAGCTTTATGAACTCATCACCCTGCCCAAGAACCCATCTCTTAGTACCATCACCTTGGCGGGCAGAGGATAAACCTAGGTACATGAGGGGACACACATCTTCAAACTGGAGCTGTCTTTGATGAAGCAGCTCCTCGCAGGCACTATATATGCTGGAGCCTTGAACTTGGATATCCTAGCTTCCAGAAGTACACAAATGAAATTCTGCTGTTTATAAGAAATATTGTCTTTCTGCTATTTTATTAGAGAAACCCAAAATGACTAAAATGTATTCCAAATAAGAATTCTGCCCTTTCAAATATTTTTCCCACTATAAACACTTATCAAATTTACACAGGTTATTGACACTCTGCAAGCAAATGGTCATTCAGGCCAGGCTTTCTGCATTTACTCCTATCTGACCCATCTCTTTAAGACATGAGCCTGCTTTAAGATAATGCAGCCTGCTTCTGTCCTGCACTCTGGGCTTTGCTCTCACCTCCATAGAGGAGTCCCTGTCCCCAGGTCACAGCAAGGCACCTCCATTGCCTGTACATTTTTTACTCCTCTAAAGCCCCTGATCACAAGCTGTCATCACTTTACAATGCTCCTTTGTGTATTTCCTCCTCTGTATCCACAGATAGAATGAAGCTGCCATTTGCTAGTTGCTTCACCGGACCAAGTTCACTTGTACACAGTTCACCATCCCTGTCCTGGAACATACGCCTAAACATGACTTCTTCTCACTGGGTTCCTACTGCCAGTGAAGGGAACAGGGATAAAAGTCCCAAACACATTAGTCTAGTAAATGCTTATCAATGGTTCCTGCTGTAATTAAGTGTCACCATTATTAGCTTTCAATCCCACTCTACAACATGGGAAAAGTGAATCCCAGAAAAGTGAAGCAATTTAACCAATCTCACCTGGCTGGTGAGCCCAGGTATGCCCTGACTCCAGAATCCCTGTTCCCAACCATATCTCAGGGTCAGAACAGCAAAGTGCTATGTGAAGAGGTGACCACTGTAAAGCTATGGAAAACAGCTCCATCAATGGACACAAGCCAAACAATTGTGAGATGAAACCGAACCCTAAACATTACACTTGGACAATGGTGAGATTTCAACTTCAGTCTGATTCCATTCTCTCAGACACAAAACTGTCATGGAAATCTGGACCAAAGAGACAGGTTAATAGTCAACACAGACAAAGAAGAACAATCTGGAGGTGGCCAGGCTTGTGGGTGAGTGTATAAGCAGTTAAGGCCACAGATCAAAGGGCCCAATGTGCTTCAGAATAGACTTCTCCCTGGGGCTGCATTCCCTGGATCCAACAACAGAAAGCCAGGCCTGAACATGGGAGGTCCTCTGTGTGGACAGGTGAAATTCCCAGGAAATAGCACCTACACATCTCTTTACAGGTGTACTCATTCTGCTCAGTCATACAGAAGAGTGGAATTATGTCAATTGTGGGAAATGAATGAAAGTGGAGTATATCATGCTAAGTGAAATAAGCCAGACTCAGAAAGTCAAGGATCAAATGTTTTCCTTCATATGTGAAAGCTAGAAAGAAAAAGTTAAAGAATAGAAAACAGGGGATCTAACAAAAACAGGAGGAAGAAGAGCAGAGTAGAGGCTCATATGGAGGGAGAAGGAACAACACAAGTGAGATCTTAAGGAATAAGACTGTCCAAATGAGTTCTGCACAGACACAGATATGTGAAAGACCTAGGAATTACACCAGAAACACTGCAGCATCATAAAAAAAGTATCAACCTTCCCACATGTTGGCACAAGCACTCACTTCCTTAATAAGATTGCTAAAGTTTAAAAACTAGTAAGTGGCATTGCTTCAAATTAAAAACTCTACACAGCAGAAAAGAACAATAAAGACTGTGGAAAAAGCCTACAAAATGGGAGAAGAAAAGTTTCAGCTACTGTTCCAACAGAGGATTAAGATTCAGAATATAGGAAGAATTAAAAAACTCTTAAGAAAAATAAGCCTACAAATAATGCAATCGATAAGTGTGCCAATGAACTAAACATACATTGCTAAAAGAAAAAAGTTAAGAAATATGTGAAAAATATATGATCAACATCTTTAGCACTCAAGGACATTCAAGTCAAAACTCCACTGAGATTTTATCTCCAAATTCAATCATCATTAATATAAATAATAATCAAAGCTGACAGAGATGCAGATATAATGGAGCATTATATGAATTTGGTTGATTGTCAGTACAATAACTATGGAAATCACTATAGTGTTTTCTTAAAAGTCTAGGGATGAAATTACCAAATGACCCTACTGCAACCCTACAGGTACTTATCCAAAAAGCTAAAGTCAGCATAATATCGCAATACATGCATAACCATTTTTATAGCAGTGTCTTTAACAATAATAGCCAGTTATGGAAATCTCCTAAGGGTTTATCAATAGGTGAACAGAAAAAGAAATGTGCACACATACACAATGGAGATTTACATGGCAATAAAAAAATTGTTATTTGCAGGAAAATGGACAGAACTAGAGAACTTCATAAGTGTATAAGTCAAACTCAGAAAATCAATAGTCAAATGTTTTGTCTCATAGATGCAAGCCAAAGGTGAAAAAAAGGAAAAAGGAAAGGATTGCATGAAAACATAAGGTAGAAAATGGGATTGTGGGTGGAGGAGATGGTAGAAATGGAAAGTATTATGGAAGCAAACTGACCAAATTAGGTTATGTGCAAATAATGAATAAATTGCAATGAATCCTACCTGAATAATTATAATGCACCAATTATTTTTTTAATGGAAGCCAAAAGCTAAAGACCAATGAAACATAATTTCCACTTAAGTCATACTGGCCAGAATATAATCATGCCTACTAGTACCAAAGGGAAGTGGGTAATGTGGTTTTTCAAGTCATACAAAAGAAAGAAAATAGTTTTATTCACAATGACTTATAATACTTCATCACATTTATGTCTACAACAATCATCGTTTCACTTATTCACATGCAGGTATTTGTTTGAAGGGCCAACTCTGGGCTAGGCATGGAGCTACCACTGGTGTCCACCAGTGAAGTGAAAATCCAAAGGCCTTTTTCCTACCTTAGCTCAGAGGGCACTCACTGTTCACCAAGTACCTACTCTCTATGACTTCACTCATTTACATCATAGCCTTGGGAAGCAATTGGCAGCAGCCCAACTTACAAATGAGCAAAGAGAGGCTCTAACAGGATAAAAATCTTTACAAAGCTATAAATACATAAAAGCCAAAATCTAAATGCATTCTGATACACTCCAGAGCTCAGTCCATTAACATTTATTCTATCCAAGTCACTACATCTGAGGACCTCTATAAAAAGCTTCTATAAATAAAAAAAACCTAACACCTTCTCTGCAGAGATTCTTGTTTAACTGATTGGGGCTACAGCCTGGTTATCAGTGCATTTGTGAATAATGTTCACAATTAAAGAGGGATTCATTTTCGTATCTATTAAAATTCAGGGAGTCATGTTAAGGAAGTCTGATCATAAGCTGACACGACGAAGATTTGGACCTACTTTTTCTTCTATAATATGCAGGGTCTCTGGTCTGATTCCAAGGTCCTTGATCCATTGTGAGTTGAGTTTTGTGCAGAGTGAGAAATAGGGGTTTAGTTTCATTCTGCTGCATATGTATTTCCAGTTTTTCCAGCACCATTTGTTGAAGGGGCTATCATTTCTCCATTGCATGTTTTTGGCACCTATGTGTAGTATGAGAAGACTGTATTTATTTGGGTTTGTGTCTGTGTCCTCTACTCGGTACCATTGATCTACCTGTCTATTTTGGTGCCAGTACCATGATGTTTTGTTACTATTGCTTTGTAGTATGGTTGAATGTCTGGTATTACGATACCCCCTAGTTCACTCTTCCTGCTAAGGATTGTTTTAGCTATTCTGAGTCTCTTATTCTTCCAGATGAATTTCATGATTTCTTGCTCTATTTCCATGAGGTATGTCATTAGGATATTAATTGGAATTGCATTGAATTTGTATAGCACTTTTGGTAGTATGGCCATTTGGACAATATTAATTCTGCCTATTCAAGAACATGGAAGATTTTTCTATCTTCTAAGGTTTTCTTTAATTTCTTTCTTTAGTGTTCTGTAGTTCTTATTTAGAGGTCCTTCACCTCTTTTGTTTGATTGATTCCCAAGTTTTTTTTTTGAGGCTTTTGTGAATGGAGTAGTTTTCCTAAATTGTCTTTCTGATAATCTAAGGATTCATCACTTTTGAATAAAAATGCATTAGATTTATGAGCATTGATCTTATATTCTGCTACTTTGCTGAATTTACTTATGAGTTCTAAAAGAAAAAGTTGGTCCACATCTTCATCATGTTGGCTTAGGACCAGACTTCCTTAACATGACTCTCATAGTATAAGAAATAAAAGCAGGAATCAATAACTGGGATAGATTCAAACTAAAAAGGGTTTTCTCAGCAAAGGATGCTATCAGCAATGTGAAGAGAGAGCCTACAGAGTGGGAGAAAAATCTTTCCCACTCATACTTCTGATAGAGCACTAATTTCCAGAATCTATAAAGAATTCATAAAACTCTACACCAAGAATAAAAATAACCCAATCAACAAATAGGCTAAGGAATGAACAGATACTTCACAGAAGATCTACAAACAATCAACAGATATATGAAAAAATGTTCAGCATCTTTAGTTATAAGAGAAATGCAAATCAAAACTACCCTAAGATTCCATCTCACCCCAATTAGAAAGGCAATTATCAAGAATACAAACAACAATAGATGTTGGTGAGGATGTGAGGAAAAAGGTACACTCATACATTGCTGGTGGGGTTGCAAATAAGTGGATCCACCCAGGAAAGCAGTGTGGAGATTCTTAGAAAGCTTGGAATGGAACCACCATTTGACCCAGTTATCCCATTCCTTGGCCTATAGCCAAAGGACTTAAAGTCAGCATACTACACTGATGCAGCCACATCAATATTCATAGCTGCTCAATTCACAATAGCCAGATTGTGGAACCAACCTAGATGCCCCTCAATCAATGAATGGATAAAGAAACTGTTGAATATATATACAATGGAATATTACTCAGCCATAAAGATTAACAAAATTATGGCATTTGCAGGCAAATTGATGAAATTGGAGAATATCATGCTAAGTGACATAAGCCAATCTCAAAAAACCAAAGGACAAATGATCTCGCTGAAAAGCAGATGATAATACATAATGGGGGGTGGGAGGGAGATGAGAATGGAGGAAGGAGGGACTGTATAAAGGCTGAAGAGGGTGGAGGGTGGGGGAAGGAAAATATAATAGAATGAATCAAACACAATTACCCTATGTAAATGTATGATTACACAAATGGTATGCCTCTACTACATGTACAAACAGAGGAACCAGTTGTACCCCATTTATTTACAATAAAAAAAGTGGAAAAATATCAGGGAAACAGACAAAAAGGAATTGGACTCAGGTGCCCAAAGATATGCAGACAGTCCATAGTAGAATAAGGGTGTGTGTCTACAAATCTCTACCTCTCCAAAGAACTCTTCCTCTTTGGAGACTCCACGAAGTTGGGAGTACACTGGCCAATCATCTTCTACAGTTCACCACAGAAATGTCCCAGGGAGTGAATGTGTATGAGAGACCAGATTTCAGGTGGCACCTTGGTGATCAATGATCCATGCCATGCCAGGGAGTAAGGCAGAGCTCAGGTAAGCAAAGGCACAGGTGTGGCTGGGCCAGGATGGGGGCCGCATGTGTGGATAAACTTTTTCAGAGCACATGAAGCCCTGGGCTTCCTCCTCCCCAGATGAGTCTTGCATAATTGCACATATGCTAGAATGCTTGATCAACTACTTATGCTCTTATATTTCCTTCTCATTTGGCTTTGGAGGTTTCACACTTTAGCATTGGCTGTGACTTTCTTCTGTATTTTTCCAGGTTCCCCAGTCCCATCCATGTTGAATTTCAGCCTAGAGATGTTAGAGTTTTCATTGTATATATTTCCATTTAGTATAAGTTTCTGATTCTCTCTAGAAATAACTAATTTTTCATTTGTTATCATACCTTTATTAACCTTTTACATATTGATAATGGTGGTGATAAAAAACTATATTCTGATTCCAGCACCTGAAAGCTCAGTGGGTCTGTTTAAAATGATTGTATATTCTTTTGACTCCAGGTAACAGGGTTCCATTTAATGCTTTATATAATTTCAGAAAAAGTACCCAAAAGACTGACCCCAATTTTACATGGTTTATCTCAGAGAATGTGCAGCCCTCCCTCCTACCTCCATTAGCGAGAAGGAGGATGGATGCTGCAGGTTCCTTAGAGTGAACTCCCAGCTTGGGCTATGCTTCAGCTCTGACTATATAAAATCTACCTGTGATTTCTCAACATGTGACCTACAATTCTGCCTCTACTTTTCTATTTTGCATTTTGTATTAGATGAATTTTAATATTTTACTCAGCCTGAAACACAAAATTGCAAGTTTGGAAATGATGACACCTTAGAACAAACACTACCCAGAAAATGGGTGCTCCATGTGCAATCCAACTAGGGAAGAAGGGCCCATCAAACACTGTGGGGAAAGGATCCTCAGAGCCACTGGGAAACCTAATACCAAATTAGAGGTATTATAAATTGTACAATGGGTTTAAACCACTTTGATCTTGGAATCTGAATGATAGTAATTGGAATTTTCAACAGGACGAGGACATGATCCCAATCAAGATCCCTCTCGAGATGTGTCCAGGAAACTTAGAGGAAAGTTTGGAGCCCAGCTCTCCCAGGACTGCTCTTATCCACCAGAGAAGAAAGTAGAGAGAGAGAGGTGACATGTTTCACTGGGGAAGCCACAGTTCTCTGTTCTCCAGTGGGATCTTTTCACCTTTCTGAGATATTAAAATTATGAGCCTGCAGAGATATGACTTACATACTTTATTTCCTTGAAACTTACAACTGCTTTGGCTTTTCTCATGTGCATGGAGTCCTTGCAGCCTCAGCCACCTGGGTAAGTGCCTTCACATCCTCAGATACAGAATTAGTGTGTGGGTGGGTCCTAGAAAAGCTATGGAGGGAGAGAATTTGAGCCTACCATGAGGATTCTGGCAGCTGCAGAGGAGACATCAGCTCCAACACTTCTACTCACTGGAGAGGACTGTGTTCTTTATGGTGTAATGAGGATATTTTCATCTAAGGATGTTGGCTTCTATAATTTAGAACCCTCTAAAATTAATCAATTTTTTCACAGGAATGTCAAATCATTTTCAACTAATTTTATTGAATTTAATGACTTCTTATGACACAACTTATATATGGTGTGTCATGGAGAGATTTTAAACATTACCCATCTGTATACATATTATCACAGAAGACATGAGTTTTGATTTAATAATTTTTACTTATGATTTTGCTTTTGTTATCTTCATACATCAAGTACAACTATTGTTTATGTGACTTCTATACTTTGAGTATATATAAGTTTTAAAATCTTTGGAAGGAAACTAGGTTCTATATTCAAAATCTCATTTCATAGAGGAAAATCTCACACTGCTATTGGCTACTCATATTTTTCATGAAACCTTGGATCCAATTTAATTTCAGAAATTAAAAGTTACCTTGCACTGTACTCTATCAGTGAGAAAATGTCAAGTGAGAGAACCATCATAAGGTTGGAAAGTTCATTATTTTGAAAAATCAAATGAACTTCTGGTAGTTTCACATTCCTGACTCCAAAACATCCATGAATATAAGTCACAAGAGTTTGGAGGAAGAATATTTGTGTTCATTAGTGTTTCATCTTTTAGGCACTATTAAAAAATACCCTTTCCAATTGTGGAAATTGTTTGAACCTGGGATGTTTAGAGAAACATTTAGGTCAGTGGAATCTCACCCTGCCCTGGTCACTGTACTCATCTTTCAGATTTTTTCCTGAACTTGTCTTTTCATTTTGGTTAGCATGGACAGATAAATGTCAATCTTTCTCCTTTCCTTGTCACTAAGACACAAAGAACAAAACAAGACAGGAAATTCTAAACCTGTGACCAAGAAATCAGAAGTTGAATCTTAAATCACTACATCAGTCAGAGACACAGACTATTCTGCAAGTCTTCTTGGTGATGACAGCTTGGAGTGTGTGAAGCAGGTGTCTGGGATTCCTGTTTCTTCACTTTAAAGTAACATTTTTTCCCTCTAGTGTTTTACTCAGGAGAAATTTAGAGGGGAGTAACATGAATATCATAGCTGTAAGTGTGAACACTGAGCTGTACTTTTCAACCATGACAATTTACAAAGCAACCAATAATTCTCACCTCTATTTGTCACAAATAGCTGCCATTCATTTGCCCAAATTTTGTCCAGGGGTTTGCTCATTATATTGCTGGAGTTCGTGTATTTCATAGCAGATGTGCTCACAGGACTGACACCTCTTGGATGATGGTTTTGCCTTCCCTGAAGTGCCAGTCATTTCTCCCTAGAGCTCTTCATAGATTTCCAGAACAAGGTAGAAAGTGCTGCCTACATACACTTCAGTCCCAAAACCACTTTCTTGAAGCAGAACCAGTATCAACTCTCAGAATCCCCTTTGTCCATTTTTAACTTAGTGAGTAGCATGGGAGGATGAGGAGAATTGGAAAGTGTTGAAGCTGATCTCTGTGGTAATGACAATCTGAACTATGGGAGTCTGCACATGCAAACCTATGTGGTGACTAATAGGATTTCTCTGTCATCTCATCCCTGAGAGGCAGGATGAAGCTCCTACTGCAGATGAGAGGACAGTTGTGTGCTCCCTTTACTCCTTCACCCTGCATCTGCCCACCTATAAGGTCCTAAGAACCCCTATTTTCAGGGGGCCTGCAGAGGGGTGTCCTCCTCCTGAAATTCTCTCTACTTCTGTCCATACCTCACACTCAAGTCCACTGCCTGAGTGGTTCTCACTATTTGGGGGGAACATGTATGATCATGCATGTATGATAGAGCCACCCATGATTTTGGTAATGGCAGGGATGGCACAATGTTTAACATGACTGCTTCCTTGATACACATAATTAGGGGAGTCTTAACCATGAGGGTACCCCAGTCTTCACTATCACCTCTAACAAAACAAAGTTCTGGTTTTCTTTGGACTTTTTTTTTTCATGTGTGATCTGTTTTATTCATTTGCTCACTTAATATTTCCTTCCTCTTACCAGATGTGGTTTCTTCAAATGAGACCTATTTCAGAAATTTATGTTAGCTCCCCTGTGATTTATACATCTTTATAAACAAAGTGTCCACACTGGGGGCAGCTTGATATCTCCAGTGCATAAAGTACAATATTAGCACCTGGTACAACAGAGGCATCCAGGTACCAAACTGGCAGCATCACTCCAAAGACCCTTACTTGAGGAATGCTTCTCAGATTACCCCACTGATGGCAGAGAGCTTGTGTTCTGTTCCCTGATCTCCTAGACTGTGCTGCACTAAAAGTGACCATAATGCAGCAAAGCTGGGAAGGGATGTGCCCTAGGATATCTCTTACCTTACCTTTATGAATTGTTCCCATTCCCCAGATTCTTTCTAACAATGTGCATCACCATGGACATTACTATAGACCTTTCTTTACAATACTATGATATATTTATATAATTTAATCATATATATTTTATGTGAATATTTTAGTGATAAGATTGCTTGTGGTTCAAAACTGGAGATAGCAGATGACTACAGTATTTGTCTGTGGTTTCTTCTGGTGCCGCATTGTACAATATTAGTTGTGCTTAGGATTATATCAAATTGTGTGCCTTTCTTTGAAGCAAACTATCAGGAAAGTTCCACAATGTTCCTGCTACTGATACACAAGTTCACTTTCAGAAAAAAAAATTTCCAATGTTTTTAAGGCAATGAACAAACAAATCTGTGAATCTTGACTGTTAATGCAAATTCATGGCCCCTGTACATTCCTGATTTTCATATGCCTCTTTTTAGGGCTGCAGATTCCTTGATCACACTGAACTTAATTTTATTCAATGTCCTAGAGACACAGGTGATTAAAGCATGTTATTCAATAAGTGTTATAATACTCATTCCTTGTGAGGCTCAAGTGTTTAAAATGAATTAAAGCAGATCCTGCTTTCAGAGAAATAATGTGACAGAATGCAAAGTTTTTGTTTTGTTTCATATTATATTCTTTCTTCATTGAGAGAAGGAAGGCCATTTATTTACTTTTTAATTTATGTTTATATATCAGATACTGAACTAAGAGAGCTTATCTAATGAGTCATATCCCCACCACTATTTTATTTTTATATTAAAGCAGTGTCTCACCAAGTTACTTAGGGCCTCAGTAAGTTACTCAAGCTGGCTTTCAATTTGTAATCCTTCTGTCTCAAACTCCTGAGCTAGTGGGATTACAGGCATGAACCACTGACCTTGGCCTAAAACAATTTTTAAAGTTATTTATTACATGCTAGCATAGATCCACTTAAACTTATACTGTAAAAATGTCCATACAATATTTGACATATGTGAAATAAATTTATAAGAATGGGTATATGCCATTCATACACACATGGATGTTACAAAATAAGAGAACTAAGTCCTAGTGATCAAATGTGACCCACAAAATTTTGGACACATATGGATATTTGCTTTATATCTTTCTATTCTTTTTTCCTGGATTTATCATGGGAGACAACCCCAAAACACAGAATGAGTGAATGGTGAAAAATGTGACACTTGACCTGATCATTACTGGGGAATGATATCATCTTTTTCTCATGAAGTAGAGAGTTCATTTTCCACTAATACTACATTATGGCACTCATGAATTGAACCTGAAAATGTTGATCACACAGAGATCAAAATCAGAAAACCTTCCAAAATCTATGATAAGAAAGAGAATGAGATATATGATGGGTAATGAGTGCCAGAAACAATTCAGAAGAGAAAGTAACTCTTAGGTGTTAGAGCACAATAGAGTGATTGCTGTCTACAATACTTACTTGTAAGTAAGATAAGAGTTATCAGGTAAGAATTGCAGGTTTCAAACTTAAAAATGACAACACAGAAATTGCCCTGATTTGATCACTACACAACATATGCACATGTTGAATTAAAATGCTGGATCCCATATTCAAGTACAAATAGTAGATTCCAAGTAAAAATTACAATAAACAAAAATCTACACTTCATTGTTTTAACCAAATATCTACATCAGCTCAGATTTTTAAATGGTATTCTATTTTCATGATTATTTCCCTTTTCTGGTTTCTCTTAGCATCTTTCCTTGTAGATCAAAAAGTTCTAAAGAATCATCAAATGATTTGGCCTTACAAGCATGATTTTCTGATGTCTGGTATTTTTCATTGTGTAGATGTAAATGATTTAAAATACATACCTTCTCTTTCAGACACTTAAATTACAGCACAACCATGACATAGCTAGTAAACATTCCATCAGTAGAGCAATATTAAATTTTCTTTATCAAGTTTATGCTTGGGTCTCTGAACTACAGAATTGCTTACATCATGGAGAAGAAAATTGGAAATCTTTTGAAGGTTCATTCAAACTTCAGTCAATAGCTTTTTCTTTAATGAAAACCATATAATGGAATGACTCTGAATCTATTTGAACCATGATTCTAATTACCACCTTACTTCCACATGACCTAATAGAAAACATTAGAATATATTCCTATTAATATTTGGTAACTGAAATGACTCACTTAGGATAGGTATTCTGGTGTTGATAATAACAGGTATGTACAACTCGTAGCTACACTGGTGATTCAAACATAGTCCTAAAATACCTCCATAGAATTTCTACAGATATTTCTATAATGTTCAAAAATTTGGAGAATTTTTTGAGGCAACACATGGAGTCATTATTAAAAACAGAATTAAAGCTTCCAAATCACATGCATAAGTAAGTGCATAAGTAAAACACAATGGCCAGTATTTCTAAACATCATATTTTAGAAAGATTTTATAATTGGTACTTCATCTTCTTTCACACATAATTCCAGAATACAGGTAATATGACTTCCCATATTTTATAGTTGAGATGATCAGAGTTTAGAATCATAGACTGCTCAAGGTCACATCAGTGGAAGATCACAGATGCAAATTCAAACAATGTGCCTCACTTAATTAATGCTAGCTCACTTCTTAATGCTGGCTCAGTTGATATATTAAAAATATAAGTCTGATAATAAACCAGAACAAAAACAGCACTCAAATAACATACCTATGTGTAAGCCTACTTCATTAAGATGAATTTCTCAAGTTGGAATTATCCACTATTATGCAATCTTTCCAGTTGAATTCAGCAAAAAGTTGTAGTTTTCAATATATACCTGGGGACTAATCATGAAGAAAGATGAAATCAAGTAAGACACTACCAAGGATGCCTCAAGATGATATATAATCGTATAATCAATAACTATTTTCAATAATACATGGTAATTCTAAATGTACACAAATACTGATGCACAGTGGGAGCCCAACAATCTTTATATTATCCAGATATAATTTGGCAATAATAGAGGAATGGCACCTGGAGGGTACCAGAGAGACTTGAGTACTGAAGGGGGAAAAGGGGGTGTTGAGGTGAATCCACATGATTCCTGAGAGTAAGAGTATAAGCTGAGATTGATAAAGGTGGTACTATTTGAAATAAAGACTTTTTCTTCATTTTCTTCAAAGATATATACTATGTGATTCTTTGCCCAAAAGATGAAAATGACCAAACCACTGTATGATTTTACTGGCATAAGAAATGCACTTTTCTCTGAAGTGGGCATTGGGATCTCAGCCAACACCATCCTTCTTCTCTTCCACATCTTCACATTCCTTCTCCAGCACAAGCTCAAGCCCACTGACCTCATTATTGGTCTCTTGGCCCTAATCCACATAGGGATGCTGATAATTATGGGGTACACTGCTACAAATATTAATGGTTCTCAGGATTTGGGGAATGACATTGAATGTAAATCAATCATCTACTTGCACAGGTTTTTGAGGGGCTTCTCCATTTGTGCCACCTGCCTGTTGAGTGTCCTCCAGGCCATCACCCTCAGCCCCAGAAGCTCTTGCTTGGCTAAGTTCAAACATCAATCCCCACATCAGATCCTGTGCTCCCTTGTGTTCCTGTGGGTGTTCTATGTGTCCTTGAGTGATCAGTTCTTATTCTCTTCTGCCACCAGCCTCAATGTGACTTCACATGGTGTTGTATTTATTGCTAAATTCTGTGAAATTTTACCAATGAATTACTTCCTCAGGCATTTGCTTTCCATATTGGATGTAATATGGGATGTCTTTCTTATAGGACTCATGGCCCTCTCAAGTGGGTACATGGTGACTCTCTTGTGCAGGCATAAGAGGCACATCCAGCAACTTCACAGCACCAGTCTTTCTCTAAAAGCATCCCCTGTACAGAGGGCCACCCAGTCCATCTTGATGCTCATGAGTTTCTTCATCATCATGTACTGTTTGGACTGCTTCTTCTCCTCCTCAAGACCTGTGTGGAATAATGATCCTGTTTGTCTTTCAATCCAGATCATGGTGTCCAATGGCTATGCCACAACCAGCACTTTACTGCTAATCTGTACTGAAAAACAAATTCTTAAATTTTTAAAATCCTTTTTGGGGAAGATAGCCCATGTTTACTGAGTGATGGATAAGTTCTCTGAATGTGCTGATACACTAGCATCTGAACAATAAATCTTGGAATAGAATATATACTTTCTGAACTAAGAGGAAATATGCATGTTTTGTAAAATCAGTTTGAGACATGTGAATAACAAATTGTCATTCAAATATCAATCATGTACCTTTTGAGATAACACAAGGGTTCAACATATCTGTTTGATGGCAGCAGGTAATTCTTATAAAGTGCATCTCACTTTTGTGGCCTGGATTAATCACTTATAAACATAATAAGAGTGTGCAACACTTTTTTATAAGGGCTCCAATGAGCATTATGTTGCCCAGCTAATTATGTCAATATTTAATGTCATGAATTACCACCTGATCTATCAATAGTTCTTTTACTGATCTGCTATAAAGAACTTACTGCAGAAACTCAAGTTATCATAGGGACACCTGGGCTCACAGTAGCATGCATAATGATAGCCCACATTCAGATCACATGAGTATGCACTGAATGTGGTCTGAGCATACCATGGAATATTATTTACCTTGGAACAAAAAAAAAATGCCTGAAGGAATAATTGTCAAACTTTGAAGTCATCATTGCAGTAAACTATAAGTCACAAAAGAACCAATGCTGTGACTGGGGTTGTGGCTCAGTGGTAAAGTTCTTATCTGGTATGTGTGAAGCACTGTGTTTCATCCTCTGCACCACATAAAAATGAATAAAGGTATTGTGTACATCTATGACTAAAACATTTTTTTAAAAAGGAACCAATAGTGTATGACTTTAATGTAGAAGGAGGACTTGAGTGTAGAAACATATAGAGACATAAACAGAATGGCAGTTACCAGGGCTGAGGATGGGGGTCAGTGAGGAGTTCTTATTTGATAGATGCACAGGGATACTTTGGGAAGAAGCAGCAGCACTGGAGATGGATGGTGCTTCTTTTCACAATAGGATGAATGTGCTTTCTGCCTCTGATTTCTACTCTTAGAAGAATCAAAAAGGTAAACTGTGCTATACGCACCTTAACATAATAAAAAATGCCCAATGGCATTCATTATTTTAAGAAAAATGTCCCAGATGCAGAAGGAAAAAAACACATATTCTCATTAATTTGTGGAAAACAATAAGTAAATCTACTAGAACAGAAAAGGAATAGTGGTCACACCAGAGAATGAGAAGAACAGAGAGAGGAAAGATGGAGAGGGTTCAGAGAAGGGCATATACAGTGGAAGAATCACCTCCTGTACTTCCTAGATACAGTGGGGTAACTCTTCATCAAAACAACATAAAATATGTTTCAAAATGAAATTCCCAACACATACATGTAATTGACAGTTGAAGAGATGGAAATACTTATTACTGTGATCTGAGTATTTACTACAACTTATATACGTGTACTGAATTACCATAATGTAACCCATTAAATGCACACATAAAGAATATTTAAAAGATTTTTTTTTTTGGGCTGGGGAGATAGCTCAGTTGGTAGAGTGCTTGCCTCACAAACACAAGGCCCTGTGTTCAATCCCCAGCACTGAAAAAAAAAAAAAAAAGAATATTTAAAGGTTTTTCTTATGAAGAGTTGAGAAAAAATTCTCTAAAATAAAAATTTTTACATGTTATGATTCTAATGATTCCAAAATACAATTTTCTTTTAAGATGTTTTAGTGCATTAAGTCCACATTAATTTGGGGGGAGGGGGACAGAGATTGAACTCAGCAATAATTAACTCTTGAGCCATAACCTCATCCATTTTTATTTTTTATTTTAAGAATGGGTCTTAATAAGTTGCTTAGCCTCTTGTTAAGTTTGCCTCTGAGCCAGGACATATGTTGGACTGTTCACCTCTTAATAATTCATTATTTTTCATTCTGGGAGAAGGGTTGTCTTGCTTTGCCCCAAAGCCTGACACACGTTAAAAGAACTAAATGTTTTATATTTAGAAAATTCAGATGCACACTACATCAGAAATGGCGAAGACACACGTTCCCTTCACCCATTCTTCCTGAGTGATCTTGTCTTGATGCCCTTTGTGGAACCTCATCAGGTGCTGATAGCAACATAGTCAGGGTGCATAAGGCCTCTGGTGCTGAGGGCCATGCCTGTCTCCCTCTTGTCATCTCTACCCTTCCCAAGTCCTGCCACACCCTCAAAGCCTTGAAACTTTTCTCTGTGGGTGTGACCTGGTAACCTCACAAATGTTGCTTGAGGGAACTCAGGCACTATGTAAGCTTAAGGATTTTTAGGGTGAGTTTCTAAGGATCCATCCAAGCTACTGTGTGTTGACACTTTATCTTTGGTAAGTATTGCACTGGGTTTTGGATGTTCCAGTTTCTTGGTTTCACCATACACCTATCATCTTATTTCAAAATTCCAAGACTAAGGACATTGAACAACTTCCTTTGATAATATTTTCTTTGATCAAATTCCCCTGAAGTTTTTTTTTATTTTTTGCCATTTTCTGTATTGATTGTTTTTATTACTGTTGGGCTTTGAGAACACCTTACCCATACAAGATGGTAGTTCTTTGCTCCAATAACTTTATTTGCTTTGATGGAGGGGGTTTGAACCCAGCATGTTTTCCTTCCTAGGTCTCAAGGTTCTCTCAAAAGAATACATGGTGACCCTCTTGTGCAGGCATAAGGGGCAGTCCCATCACCTTCATGGCACCAATCTGTCTCCAAAAGCAGCCCTAGAAGTAGAACACCAGCCTCATTCTGCTGCTCATGGCTTTCTTTGTGGTCATGTACTTTGTGGACAGCATTTTGTACTTCTTTTTTTTTTTTTTAGATTTTTTTTATTGTAAACAAATGGGAGACATGTTGTTTCTCTGTTTGTACATGGCGTAAAGGCATACCATTTGTGTAATCATAAATTTACATAGGGTAATGTTGTTTGATTCATTCTGCCATTTTTTCCCTTCCCCCCTCCCCTCCCACCCTTCCCCTCCATCTGTTCAGTCCTTCCTTCCTCCATTCCTGCCCCCCTCCCTAACAAAACTCCAACCCCAACACTAACCCTTCCCATCCCCCATTATGTGTCATCATCCACTTATTAGCGATATCATTCTTCCTTTGGTTTTTTGAGATTGGCTTATCTCACTTAGCATGATATTCTCCAGTTTCATCCATTTGCCTGCAAATGCCATAATTTTATCGTTCTTTATGGCTGAGTAATATTCCATTGTATATATATACCACATTTTCTTTATCCATTCATCAACTGAAGGACATCTAGGTTGGTTCCACAATCTGGCTATTGTGAACTGAGCAGCTATGAACATTGATGTGGCTGTATCTCTGTAATATGCTGATTTTAAGTCCTTTGGGTATAGGCCAAGGAGTAGGATAACTGGGTCAAATGGTGGTTCCATTCCAAGTTTTCTAAGGAATCTCCACACTGCTTTCCAGAGTGGCTGCACTAATTTGCAGCCCCACCAGCAATGTAAGAGTGTACCTTTCTCCCCACATCCTCGCCAACACCTTCTTGTTGCTTGTATTCTTGATAATTGCCATTCTAATTGGGGTGAGATGGAAACTTAGGGTGGTTTTGATTTGCATTTCTCTTATTACTAGAGATGTTGAACATTTTTCCATATGTTTGTTCATTGCTTGTATGTCTTCTTCTGTGAAGTGTCTATTCATTTCCTTAGTCCATTTGTCAGTTGGATTATTTACATTCTTGGTGTAGAGTTTTTTGAGTTCTTTATAGATTCTGGAGATTAGCGCTCTATCTGAAGTATGATTGGCAAAGATTTTCTCCCACTCTGTAGGTTCTTTCTTCGCGTTGCTGATAGTTTCCTTTACTGAGAGAAAGCTTTTTAGTTTGAATCTATCCCAGTTATTAATTCTTGGTTTTATTTCTTGTGGTATGGGAGTCCTGTTGAGGAAGTCTGGTCCTAAGCCAACATGTTGAAGATCTGGACCTACTTTTTCTTCTATAAGATGCAAGGTCTCTGGTCTGATTCCGAGATCCTTAATCCATTTTGAGTTTAGTTTTGTGCATGGTGAGAGATATGGGTTTAGTTTCATTCTGTTGCATATGGATTTCCAATTCTCCCAGCACCATTTGTTGAAGAGGCTATCTTATCTCCATTGCATATTTTTGGCCCTTTTTCTAGTATGAGAAAATTGTATTTATTTGGGTTTGTGTCCATGTCCTCTATTCTGTACCATTGATCCACCTTTCTATTTTGGTACCAATACCATGCCGTTTTTGTTACTATTGCTTTGTAGTAGAGTTGAAGATATGGTATTGCGATACCCCCTGCTTCACTCTTTCTGCCAAGGATTGCTTTAGCTATTCTGGGTTTTTTATTCTTCCAGATGAATTTCATAATTGCTTGCTCTATTTCTGTAAGGTACATCATTGGGATTTTAATTGGAATTGCATTGAATCTGTATAGCACTTTTGGTAGTATGGCCATTTTGACAATATTAATTCTTCCTATCCAAGAACATGGGAGATCTTTCCATCTTCTAAGGTTTTCTTGAATTTCTTTCTTTAGTGTTCTGTAGTTCTCATTGTAGAGGTCTTTCACCTCTTTTGTGAGATTGATTCCCAAATACTTTATTTTTTTCGAAGCTATTGTGAATGGGGTAGTTTTCCTAATTTTTCTTTCTGAAGATTCATTGCTTATGTATAAAAATGCCTTAGATTTATGTGCATTGATCTTATATCCCGCTACTTTACTGAATTCACTTATGAGATCTAAAAGTTTTCTGGTGGAATTTCCTGGTTCTTCTAAATGTACCATCATATCATCAGCAAATAGGGATAGTTTGAGTTCTTCTTTTCCTATTCGTATCCCTTTAATTTCTTTGGTCTGTCTAATTGCTCTGGCTAGAGTTTCAAGGACGATATTGAATAGAAGTGGTGAAAGAAGGCATCCCTGCCTTGTTCCAGTTTTTAGAGGGAATGCTTTCAGTTTTTCACCATTTAGAATGATATTAGCCATGGGTTTAGCGTAGATGGCCTTTACAATGTTAAGGAATGTTCCCTCTATCCCTATTTTTTCTAGTGTTTTGAGCATGAAGGGGTGCTGTAGTTTATCAAATGCTTTTTCTGCATCTATCGAAATAATCATGTGATTCTTGACTTTAAGTCTATTGATATGGTGAATTACATTTATTGATTTCCTGATGTTGAACCAACCTTGCATCCCTGGGATGAAACCCACTTGATCATGGTGCACTATCTTTTTAATATGTTTTTGTATGCGATTTGCTAAAATTTTGTTTAGAATTTTTGCGTCGATGTTCATTAAGGATATTGGTCTGAAATTTTCTTTCCTCGATGTGTCTCTGTCTGGTTTAGGAATCAGGGTAATATTGGCTTCATAGAATGAGTTTGGGAGAGTTCCCTCCTCTTCTATTTTCTGGAATACTTTGAGAAGTATTGGAATGAGTTCTTGTTTAAAAGTTTTGTAGAACTCGGCTGAGAACCCATCTGGTCCTGGACTTTTCTTTGTTGGAAGACTTTTGATGACTTCTTCTATTTCATTACTTGAAATTGGTCTATTTAAATTGTGTATGTCCTCCTTGTTCAGTTTAGGCATTTCATATGTCTCTAGAAACCTGTTGATGTCTTCGAAATTTTCTATTTTTTTGGAGTATAGATTTTCAAAATAGCTTCTAATTATGTTTTGTATTTCGGTCGTGTCTGTTGTGATATTTCCTTGTTCATTCCGAATTTTAGTGATTTGGGTTTTCTCTCGTCTTCTCTTTGTTAGTGTGGCTAAAGGTTTATCAATTTTGTTTATTTTTTCAAAGAACCAACTATTTATTTTGTCAATTTTTTGTATTGTTTCTTTCGTTTCAATTTCATTGATTTCAGCTCTGAGTTTAACTATTTCCTGTCTTCTACTACTTTTGGTGTTGGTCTGTTCTTCTTTTTCTAGGGCTTTGAGCTGTAGTGTTAGGTCATTTATTTTTTGAGTTTTACTTCTTTTATTAAATGCGCTCCATGAAATAAATCTTCCTCTAAGTACCGCTTTCATAGTGTCCCAGAGATTTTGATATGATGTTTCTTTGTTCTCGTTTACCTCTAAGAATTTTTTAATTTCCTTCCTAATATCTTCTGTTATCCATTCATCATATAGTAGCATATTGTTTAATCTCCAGGTGTTGGAGTAGTTTCTGTTTTTTACTCTTTCATTAATTTGTAACTTCAATCCATTATGATCTGATAGAATACAAGGTAGTGTCTCTATCTTCTTGTATTTGCTGACATTAGCTTTGTGGCATAATATATGGTCTATTTTAGAGAAGGATCCATGTGCTGCTGAGAAGAAAGTGTATTCGCTCTTGGTTGGATGGTATATTCTATAAATGTCTGTTAAGTCTAAATTATTGATTGTGTTATTGAGATCTATGGTTTCTTTGTTCAATTTTTGTTTGGAAGATCTATCCAGTGGTGAAAGAGGCGTGTTAAAATCACCTAGTATTATTGTGTTATGGTCTATTTGGTTTCTAAAATTGAGAAGGATTTGTTTAACATACATGGATGAGCCACTGTTTGGGGCATAGATGTTTATGATTGTTATATCTTGCTGATTTATGCTTCCCTTAAGCAGTATGAAATGTCCTTCTATATCCCTTCTAACTAACATTGTCTTGAAGTCCACATTATCTGAAATGAGGATGGATACTCCAGCTTTTTTGCTGAGCCCATGTGCATGGTATGTTTTTCCCCATCCTTTGACCTTTAGTCTACGGGTATCTCTTTCTATGAGGTGAGTCTCTTGCAGGCAACATCTTGTTGGATCTTTCTTTTTAATCCAATCTGCCAGTCTATGTCCTTTGATTGATGAATTCAGGCCATTAACATTCAGGGTTATTATTGAGATATGATTTGTATTCCCAGTCATTTGGTTCATATTTAAAATTTTTGACACATCTTCGTTCCTCCTTTATTTGACAGTTCCTTTAGGATAATTCCTCCATTTGCTGATTTGTTTCTTTGTTTTTTATCTCTTCCTCATGACATATTTTGCTGAGAATGTTCTGTAATGCTGGCTTTCTTTTTGTAAATTCTTTTAGCTTTTGTTTATCATGGAATGATCTTATTTCATCGTCAAATTTGAAGGTAAGTTTTGCTGGGTATAAGATTCTTGGTTGGCATCCATTTTCTTTCAGACCTTGAAAAATGTTGTTCCAGGCACTTCTAGCGTTTAGGGTCTGGATTGAAAAATCTGCTGATATCCATATTGGCTTCCCCCTGAATGTAATTTGGTTCTTTTCTCTCACAGCCCTTAAAATTCTGTCTGCATTTTGTATGTTAGGTATTTTCATTATAATGTGCCTTGGTGTGGGTCTGTTGTAATTTTGTGTATTTGGAGTCCTATAAGCCTCTTGGACTTGATTTTCCATTTCATTCTTCAGATTTGGGAAATTTTCTGATATTATTTCTTCAAATAGATTGTTCATTCCTTTGGTTTGTTTCTCTAAGCCTTCCTCAATCCCAATAATTCTCAAATTTGCCCTTTTATGATATCCCATAGTTCTTGGAGATTCTGTTCATGATTTCTCACCATCTTCTCTGTTTGTTCAACTTTGTTTTCGAGGTTAAATATTTTGTCTTCAATATCTGAAGTTCTGTCTTCCAGCTGTTCTATCCTATTGGTTATGCTTTCTATGGAGTTCTTAATTTGGTTTATTGTTTCCTTCATTTCAAGGATTTCTGTTTGGTTTTTTTTCAATATCTCTAACTCTTTATTGAATTGATCTTTTGCTTCCTGAATTTGCTCTGTTAACTGTCAATTGGTGCGATCGTTCAATGCCTGCATTAGCTCTTTCATCTCATCGTTTGCTTCCCTAATCATTTTAATTATGTACATTCTGCCCATCTACAACTAAGATAATAATAACAATTAAAATAAAAAGGTATTGTGTCTAAAAAAAATTATGTACATTCTGAACTTCCTTTCTGTCATTTCTTCTGCCATGCTGTCGTTGGATTTTATTGATGTAACATCTAGATTTGTTTGGGGCATTTCCTTCCCTTGTTTTCTCATATTGTTCAGGAATCAGTGGGTCATTAAGATATTGCAGATTTCCTCTATCAACTTATAATATCCCTGAAGATTGCTAGTATATCCTCTCTTATCCTTCAGTAGCCTGAAGTCTTGGAGGAGATTGATAATGCAGAGCTCCACGAAGAAGCTGCCTCTCTAGGTATGGTCACCCTCAGGTGGCGTATATTCCCTGCTAGTGGGCAGAGGTGCCTCCACTTGTTGACCAATGGTCATCCAATGGGGAACTAGACTGCGGGCTGAGGCATGGCCTGTTTGTGCCTATGTCTCTGGCTTTACCGTCACTTGGGAAAACCTCCCCCGGCAGGGAAGAGTCACTCGGTGGGGACGTCTCGCTGGTCAGTTGCCCTCCTAGAGGTTCCCCTCAATCTACAACTACCACCTGGGCTGGTCTGTCTTCCTCTGCAACGATCCCAGGGGCCCGGACCTACGTCCTGGACCTGGGAGCCTCACCCTTCACAGGCGAGTCTCCTTAGGCTGCCTCTCCCAAAGAATCTGCCCGCTGCCCTGGAAACTTCACTCCACCCCTAGGCGTGTCTCTGTGCCGCACTTCCAGCAAGAAGCCACCTAGCTCCTGGGACCCTGCTCTGCACCAATTGCCTGGCTATGCAGCCCCTCCCCTGAGCCACCACCTGGAGCCCCGTACAATAGCTCCGAGACCCAGAGACCCGCCACACACTTCCTCCTCCGGACAGCTGCCCGGTTTCCAACGCATTCACTAGGAGTCCAAACAACTCACTTTGGGTCTCCTCCTCCCGCCAACCACCCGTAGCCCTAGGCAGTCACTCCAAGTCCAAGTGACCCGCCCTGTTACTCCTCCTCCTCCTTGGGGTAGCCCCCCAGGTGTTCAGGAGCAGTGGCTCCTGAGACCAGGTGACTCACCATGCTCCTCCTCCAGGCAGGCCACCGGTGTTCAGGAGCGGTCGCTTTTAGTCCAATCAACTCACCACTCGCCTCCTCCTCTGGCAACCGCCTGTGGTTCTGATGCAGTCACTCCCAGACTAAGCGTCCCACCGCTCTCCTCCTCCAGGCAGGCCACCAGTGTTCTGGAGCAGCTGCTCTGAGTTCAAACAGCTCGTCACACAGCTCCTCTTCTGGCAACCACCCGCGGCTCTGATGCAGTCACTCCCAGGTCAAGCAACACGCCGCGCTCCTCCTTCTCCTCCGGGCAACCTCTCGGCACTCAGGAGCGCCCACTCTGAGTTCAAACAGCTCACTCGCAGCTCCTCCTCTGGCAACCGCCTGTGGTTCTGATGCAGTCACTCCCAGACCAAGCGTCCCTCCACGCTCCTCCTCTTCCTCCGGGCAGTCCCCCGGCGCTCAGGAGTGCCCACTCTGAGTTCAAACAGCTCACCACGCAGCTCCTCCTCTGGCAACCACCCATGGTTCTGATGCAGTCACTCCCAGGTCAAGCAACATGCCTCGCTCCTCCTCCTCCTCCGGGCAACCTCCCGGTGTTCAGGAGCGCTCGCTCTGAGTTCAAACAGTTCACCATGCAGCTCCTCCTTTGGCAACCGCCTGTGGCTCTGATGCAGTCACTCCCAGACCAAGCGTCCGGCCGCGCTCTTCCTCTTCCTCCGGGCAACTCTCAGTGTTCAGAAGTGGTTGTTCTGGGTCCAAACAGCTCGCCACGCAGCTCCTCCCCAGGCAGCCGCCCGGAGCCCCAGCGGCTGCTCGAGTCCAAGCGCTATGCTGAGCCACCTCCTCTACGATGATCCCAGTTGTCCGTGTTTACCGCTCCAGTGGGGGGAGGGGCGTCTCACCGAGCAACTCCACTTCACAAATTCCCTGCGTTCCAGGGCTACCGCCCCATCCGGGACACCTCCCCAACAGGAGAGACTCACCCGGCAGCTTTGAGTTGGTCCCATGTCTCTCACTATCTGCTCTTTTGAATCTTGCATCCTGGAGCAGCATGAAATGCAGCCGCCCTCTAGTCTGCCACCTTTGTACTTCTTAAGAATTATGTAGAAAAGTGAATCAAATCATCATTGTGCCCACATGTTTTTGGTCAATGACTATACCCCAATCAACATTTTGGTCGTCAACAGCACTGGAAAATATTTTATTAATTTCTTGAAATTTGTGTTGGGGAGGACAGTATATTTGTGATTATTCTGTGATTCCTAAGTTTCCTCGACATGAGCCAATGTAGATGAGCTAATGCATAGTATGCCATACCTGCTTTCTGGATGACATGAATACATGAAGGTATGTTTTCTCTGTAAAACCTCTATTTGATATTAGTATGTCATTGTTGATCTGGATCACCAGCTTGATTGATAGATGTCAGGGAAATCTCTAGGATTGAGAGATTTCTGAATTCTACTGCAATGGTGTTTCCAGAGATAACTGTCATGTGGAACAGCAGAATGATGGGGGAGACACAGGCTGAATATGGGCAGTACTGTGCAATAGGCTGAAGGACTAGCAAGAAAAGGTCAAATAAGGAAGAAGCCACTGCAGATGCAAGATGCATTCCTCTTAGTGGGTGTGTCTCCTGTTGCAGCAAGAAGGCCCTAAACAAATGATGGTACCTTTTGGTGTTATTTATTTTTATTTGTACTTCTTGGATACACATGTCAGTAGAGTGTATTTTGACATATTATACATATATGGACTATAAATTGTTCTAATTAGGATTCCATTCTTGTAGTTGAATATGATGTGGATTTACAGAGGTAATATGTGTATTCACATATGAACACAGGGAAGTTCTGTTCAATTCATTTCACTGCCTTTCCTATTCCCACCCCCTTTTCTGTTCTTGTCTCTTTGTCTAATCCATTGCTTGTTATGTGTTAGTATTCACATATCAGAGAGACCATTCAGCCTTTGGTTTTTTGAAATTTGCTTATTCACTAAGCATGATATTCTCCAACTCCATTCATTTACCAGAAAAAGTCAAACAATTCTTTCTTATGGCTGAGTAATATTCCATTATATATATATATATATTATATATCATTATATATATATATATATATATATCACCTTTTCTTTCTCTATTCATTTGTTGAAGGACACCTAGGTTATCTTCATAAGTTAGCAATTGTGAATTAAACTGCTATACATATTGATGTGGTTGCATTACTTTAGTCTACTACTTGTAAATCCTTGGGGTATGCACCAACTCATGGGATAACCAGGTCAATTGATGGTTCCATTCCAATGTTCTGAGAAATCTCCATTTTAAATTCCAGTGTGGTTGCCCCAATTTGCGGAACATGAGCAATATATGAGTCTACCTTTTCTTCCATGTTCCTTCCACCCACATCCTTGTGAACATTAACTTTTACTTGACAACTGGATGGTGGCAACTTCATCTTGGAATTCCTAGCTCCCATAATTCTGACAAAAATACAATTGTGTACTTTATACATTATTTTATCTGTGTTTTGCTAGTATAGCACCACAAATGTACTGAGACAGACTCTGAGCACCCAAAGCAATCTCAAAACAGAGAAAAGCTGAATGCAACACACTTTCAATTTTTAAAATGTATTACAAAATGGTAGAAATTAAAACACTGTGGTTCTGAGATAAGAGCAAACATACAGACCAATGCACAGCAAAGAGAATCAGGATGAGTCCAGACACATGCTGTCAGCTCATCTTTGACAATAGGGCCACTAATACCCAACAGATAAAGGAGAGTGTCTTTATCAAATGATGCTGAGTACACTGTATACCAACAAGGGAAAGGAAGAAATCAGAACATAATCTTACCCCATACCCAAATATCATCACAAATGGGAATGCAAATGTAAATGTGACACTTGAATCAAGAAAATTCT
The DNA here is from genome assembly GCF_902686445.1 of Sciurus carolinensis. Taxonomy (NCBI): domain Eukaryota; kingdom Metazoa; phylum Chordata; class Mammalia; order Rodentia; family Sciuridae; genus Sciurus; species Sciurus carolinensis. Next base: position 5,579,232 of record NC_062231.1, read on the forward strand.
TAGAGAAAATACTGGAACTATTTACCAATCTCTTACTATCCTTCATGGGTCAAAAATATAATCATTACTCTTATTTGACTTATACACTGTGCTAAACATCTCAAAATATGCTGTTCTCCATAAGAAGGTGAGTAAAATTTGTGAGTAAAATATAAAAAGAAAACAGATGAAAATCTTCACAAAATTGTGTTAGGCAATGGATTCTTCAGTATGACACTAAAAGGACAGGGGATGGAAGTAAAAATGGACAAGTGAAATTGCATTAAACCAAAAGCTTCTGTATAGCAAAGCAAAGTGTGAACAGAAAAAAGATTTAATTAACATAATGGGAGAAATCACTTGAGTATCACCTGAGAAGAACTCATTGCTAAAATACATAAATAATCCCTAGAACTATATAAAGGTAAGTATCCTAATTGAAACTACTAAAGGAGATGGGAGCAGTGGCAGTTGCCTGGAATTCCAGTAGTTCAGGAGGCTGGGGTGGGAGGATCACAAGTTCAAGGCCAGCCTCAGCAAGTTATTGAGGCCCTAAGTAACTCAGCAAAACTTTGTCACTAAACAAAAAATAAAGTGCTGGGAATGTGGCTTAGTTATTAAGCACCACTGGGTATAATCCCTACCACCAAAAAAAAAGAAAGGAAGGAAGGAAGGAAGAAAGAAAGAAAGAAAGAAAGAGAAGAAAACTTGTAAAAAGAGAGTACCACATTGGTTGCCAAGGTATGGGGTTAAGGTGAAGTGGGAGCTGCTCTCTTTGACAGATAAAAAATTTAAATTGTAAAAGATAAATAACTTCCAGATATTGGCAGAATAATTCTGTGCTTACAGTTTACAATACTGTAATGTGCACTTATACATGTTTTCAGAGTATAGATAAACTACTAATATGCAAGTAAGAAAGGGAGGGAAGAAGGATGGAGGGAAAGAGAGGAAGAGGAGGAGAAAGAAGAAGTAGTAGAAGGCAGGCAAAAGAGGACTAGCCCTATGGTGCTCCTCCTACAGACAGTATCCCTGCACAAAGTGACCCTGTCCTTGTTTGAATACTCTGCTCTTGCCATCGTATTTCTTTATTGATATTATCTTAGCACTTACATTACATAATCAAATTCCATGAAGACAATGGACCACAGGTATGAACATAGCACATACATGTAACCACATGCATTCTGCATCTGGCTGCCTCATGCACATTGAGTGGTTTTATTTCCCAGCAGCACAGAAGTCCAGTGGGCCAAGAAAATGTGGGAGCTGAGAAAGAGTTGGGTACGAAGTGAACATCTACAAATAAGTACACAGAGGGAGGGTGCTGAAGTCCAGGGAGGCCATATTTGGGGTTCCAACCAGAACTAGATTAAAATGTAGAAAGAATGCAGTGCTTTCTTCATCAAGACCAATGACACCTGTTTTCTCATTTGTCACTCATGGTACTTTGCTGTGTTATTCCACCTCTCCAGCTGAGGATGTGAACTGAAGGGAAACCAGGGCCAACTACAGTCACTTTCCTTTCAGTTCTTTCTACCTCACTAACAAACCACTTGTGGAATTTGTTGACAGTTATCCAGGTATAGTTAACAATTACTGCATTGGTTTTGTGTAACATTTTCACTGCTCTGATATAAATGAACTCATCATAAATAGGAGAGGTGTAAAAAAATGACTTTTTTTAAGTTTGCAATTACAATTGACAACGCATAATTAAAGATGAATGTTAAAAGTGTTCTTAATAATTTAAATGCTGTTTTTTCTGTAATGAGAAAGACAGAAAAGGACAAATAAAATGCACCATGACATATGAAGAGATCACAGAAGATATAGTTTTCTGTGGTATGATTTTAATGACACTGGTTACCTGTTTTTGAGCAAGGACCTTTTGTACTGGATCTGACAAACTACACATCTGGCCCTAATAAGTACCAGTGGAAATGAGTCTATTTCCTAGGAGAAATGGCTGATGCTAGGATCTGGTATGGTAAATACGATATGAGCCTGAACATAGAAGGGGGAGGAGGAAGAGGAGAAAAGTGTTCTAAATAAAAATGTTCAACAAACAACTTAGGAACAAGGGTAAAAGATCTTCAAAGAGCCAAAGCTGGAAGAATATAAGAAGAAAAATAATTAGCTTTAATTGTGAAATATAACTGAAGGCAGCAAATGAATATATATTTATTGTCATAAGTAAATAAATGGCTATGCAGATAAAAACAAATTTTTCTTATAGTGGAGTTCAAAGCAATGCAGATGGATACCTCCTGCAGGTGAAGCTACCTACCCTTTTAATTTTCAGGGTGGATAGATTCAGCAGCTTGATTGCAAAAAAATAGTGTAGGAAAAGGTAGGATGTACTTTCCAAAAGATGAAACTAGTGCAAACTACCTTGAACATGGCTGGACGATAGCATCGTAAGGATTTCAGTGACCATCGGGTAACCTGTCATTTTCTGACAAGAAGGAACTTCATCTGTGTCCTCTTCCTTCCAAAATTATTTAATCACCACAGTCTGAAAACACACACACACACAAAAAAACACACAAACACCACAAAACACCATGTAAGGTACATTCTTGAATATATGCAATCTCTATTTGCCATTATAGTGAAGATAATGAAAATAGAGAAAGTCTGAGATAGTTATCATCACAGGGGATTGACAATGATTATTTTTACAAGCAGGACATAACACATAATATAAGGATGTAAACATCTTTTCCCAGTGTTTAGAACTCCTCTACAGTGATTAAAAAGAATGTGTTTTTGTGTTCTATGTGTTTTTTACAACTAACACTTTTTGGTTGTGCATGCTAATGGGATTGAGTATGATATTTCCAAATGCATGCTATTCAGTGATCATATCTAATTACCCACCTTCCACTCTCACCTACACCCTGCCCCAACACCATTCCCACTGAGCAATAAACATTATTGTGCTTCTGGATTTAAAATCAACTCAACAGTAGAGCTGGCAAATATAGTAATAGAACAGAGATTTTTGTAGCTTCAAACAAGAGAAAAATGCTCTTTTCAGAATAGCCTCCTGTGCACATTTAGATACCACCAGTGTTAATGCCTGCCTGGGTCTCCCTTCAGCTCATCATCCCCAGTCAGAAAAATTATCCCCAGCGGTTGCTTTCCCTGTGCCAGCTTCTGTTCTTTCACACATTCTGAAGTTGTCTTCAGCTCCCACTGCCTGAAAACAGTGGTGCCACTGAGGGCATCAGAAGCCTCTCTGACAAAAAATCTAATAGTCCCCCTTTGGTCACCCTCCACTTCACTTCTGAGTGGTCTTCAGAACAAATGATTCTGCTTCTCCTTTTTAAATCATTTCTCCCCAAGAATCCATATCATTCCATTTCTTTACCTTTCCATCTCCCTAACGGAATGCCCTCACATTCTGTCTCCTTCATAGACTTCTCCTCTTCTCCATCTCTCAATATAGGTGTGTCTCCAGCACAGAGAAAGAATCCCTATGCTTTTCTATCTTCACCCTCACCGTAGTTCACCTGCAGTCTCATTGAAGAAACTATTTTTCTCTTTCCCCTGCCTTCCAAATGTCCATCTTTTCCCTATCCTATCCTCTCACTTTTATAAGGATATGTAGTAGGCATCAAAAATGACAACCCAAAAGCCTTCCTCAAAACCAGTGCTCTTTTTCCTGCCTTGTGGTCTTTTGTCCCATTCAGTAGTAGGTGTCAGTAATCCCCTAGGATGCTCAAGCCAAAAATTTAGGAACTCTCATTAGTCTTTTGGCCCTTAACCTCACCTGGATTCATCACCAATCTCTGCTTATAAAAATTATAATGTGTGTATACATATATAATATCATAAATATATAGTTATATGTATATTAATTATAAATTAATCTGTTTCCAGAACTTTCATTCTCCTGTTACCTACTCGTGCTGTCATGTTATATAATGTACACTTCATTGATACACAGACCCATGGTTGCAAGTTCTGCTAAGTGGCCACAAATTCTCCTCATATCACAGGGACTTAAAGACTGCTTTTGCAAAAAATCACTATCCTTCACTAAGCCTACAGATGCCCAATAAATAACTACAAGTAAGATATCAGACACACACACACACACACACACACACACTCACGTACATTTTCTATTTTATGGCTTTTAACAATCAGGGCCTATCACAGGGCACAACATTTCCCCAATATGAGCAAAGATTCCTGAAGTATTCCAGGAACAACAGCTGTAGGAAGAGGTCATGATTTATTTCAGGACCTTGCTCCACTTCTGAATAAAATTGGAAATATATATACATATATAATATATTATATATATATATATATTTATATATAAATGTATATATTATATATATTTATTTATACTTCATCTTCATGAAGAGAATGAACATTCTGTATAGTGAGTGTGTTAATACTCTCTTCATAGGTGGAGAACTAATTCCATTCTTAAAATTCATTAATAGTTTTATGAAAACAATTACAGCCTCTTGTAAAACGTACTGAAGTACTTCATAAAACTTTCAGTAACCAAGTCAGCAGATAGGAAGGCAGATACTGAAGAACTCTAGAAAAAGTCTTAAGTACAGTTCTGGTTCTACATATTTTGTAATAAGGAGTTAGAACTCCTAACAAGGAAAACAAAATCATATCAAGCAGAGGTATTTACTGGAAAGCATGAGAAAGCTGTTCATGGGGAGATGCAACTGGAGAAGCAAGTGAGGGACACCTCCTAAAGAAGGCCTTAATATCATATGTAGGAAAGGATTGGGGGCAGCTAAGTGACATGAGGGATATGTTTTAGAGTAATTCTGCAGGCGAAACATCACCATAGATGGTAACATTAGATCAAATGCCCAAAAGGGTCAGTGCTCCATGTATGTTTAGTGCCTGATTTCTTGGGCCAGACCAGCAGAATGGCAGCCCCCACCAGAATGGGAGCAGGAATTCCTGGCTGTTTGGTTTACTTTTAGGTCCTCTCTGCCTAGAACAGAGAATGGTACTTATTAGCTTCAGTTTTAAATACAAGGTGGTGAAATTTCCATAAAAAAACTTAATAATAACACTGTCAAAACTATAGGTGTCCTGTCCCAACCATGCCAAACTGTCCCTTAGAAAATTATGAGCCTCACACCAGGCTGACAGGCAGGAGTCACTGGTGTCCTTGTCTTACTTTACAGATGCAGTGAGTTGCCCAAGGTCACCCCTGGTGAGAATCAAGGCCAACTCCCCATCTATTCTTCTCTCATTGCCTAGGTGACAGGAAGGTCCTGCCCATGGGTGAGAGAGGTACACTGAGTGATCAGGACCAGGCTTCCGTGAGTGACAACTGCATAACCTGCTCACCCTTTCGGGACATCTAGGTCACACTGTCCAAAAAGTAGGCAGCAGAAGTGCTGTGAACATGCTAGGTCAATGGTCATCCCCAAAACTCAAAGTCTCTTAGATGACTTTTCCCAGGAACACTTCCAGATACCCCCAGATCCCAACCAACCTGAATACACAAAATATCAACAGTATCCTCTGAGAAGGAGAAATTAAAGAGAGCTGTGCAGTGGTGTTGTCAGTCTCCTTCCATTGCCTTATTTTGTATGTGGGGAAACTGAGGCCCGAACACAAAAGACTAGAAGGTAACATCTCAGAGCAGGGGAGATCCAGGACCCTGCTTTCCTGCTGGGCCCACAGCCAGTGTCCAAAAGAATTTTCTAAGTATATGTGCTTCTCTTGGTTCCCTTCCTCGCCTGTGGAGGCACCCACTACACCCTCCACTCACATTCTGGTCTCCTGGTTTCCACTTTGCCCTCACACCAGGAGCCCTGGATGGGGCACACCTCCCATGTGCTTCTAATAACCCCTGCCTGCCCCATGCTCCAAAAGATTGAGCTCCACTCACTCTGCTGGGCTCTACCCTTCCAGCTCTGTCATTCACTGGGCTCCACTCTGCCCTCCTCAGCTCTGTCTCAAAGTCTCCACCAGATATTTAGGCTCCACTGAGCACCACTTTGCAGCACCATGCTCATTCCCCACTAACTCTGCTGAATTCTGCCCACTTGGCTTATCCTCTTTTGGTCTGTTTAATGTTCCATGTTTTCCACTCTAGCCCTGGAACCATTTGTTCGAATTGTCTTGGCCCAATTCCACCAACAATAGAAGCATCCCAAATGACTCTGCTCTTCTCCATCAGCCATGCTCATCAGTCAAGCTCACTCCTACATGTGCTAGCCCCTCACACACCTGGCTGCTCAACTGCTCCTTGAGAACTCCATTGGAAATGAATGAAAGGGATCTTGCAGAGTTGCCCATGGTAACTGCTCAGACTGAGGGACAATTAGATTTGGGGTCTGGTCACATTGGGACCTCACATTGCCAGTGAATGACCTTTGACCACACTGCTCAATGGAGGCACAGGTCTCTCCATTTACACAGTGCAGCTGAAGTTAATACATTATTAGGGTAAATGTGAGTATTCTTTTTAAAAATAATAGTTGTAGGTGGACACACTGCCTTAATTTTATTTATTTTTATGTGATGCTGAAGGTCAAACTCAGTGACTCACACACACCTGCTAGGCAAGTGCTCTATGACCGAGTTACAACCCTATTCCAAGGTGAGCATGTTTTGAACAGTCTACATGTCAGGAAGAGCATGGAAGAAGGGAAGACACTGGTGAACTAATAGCAAGTTTGCTGCTTTACCTGATAAGAGCCCATCCAGGATTAAAGTAGAGTGTTGCACAATACCTGGCCCTATGACAGTCCCTAGATCTATGATTTTGGCACCTTCTCTTAGCCTTTGAACACAGGATGGGCACAGTTCCTTAGCAAACAAGAGCCATCTGTGCTATCCTCACCAGCCAGCCCTGGGCATTGAAGAATGAGGCAGCACAGGTGTCTGATTATGCTTGTCTATCTCAAGGTTGGGTCTGGGGAGGAGAGCCTCTTTGTAATAATCTCTGTGTAACTCTTCTTCATTCTGGCAGCCTGCATCAATATTGGAGATACAAGGCAGCCATTGGGAACTTGGACTGCAAGCTGCAGAAATTGAACTGACTGCTTTAAATTAAAACAATGTGTTAGAGGACACCGCAGATGTCAAAAGATGAGGAGAACTCCATGGTAAATTTTGATATGTCAGAACTGTGCTATGTCAGGTTATGACAGTGCCCCAAACCCCTGCACCATCCTCCCAGGAGGCTACTGCTATTTGAGCACACTCTAAGCCATTTTGCTGTCCCTTTATTCCTGTTCAGAGTCTAAGTCTCCAGACAAAGCATATGATGGGCTGGGTGCAGGTATGGAAAATTCTTCACATTGAACTAGGTATTGAAGTATGAGTGGAAATTTGCTAAAGGACAAAGGGAAGGGCATTCCAGCTAAGAACAGCATATATGTCTCCACAAAGAAATTGGGGTCTCTCAGAATCTTCGGGCCACACTATGCCTGGCACTTTCCTCACCATGTTCTTCAATGTCCCCCAACCCTTCAAAAAGAGTGCTAATTTTTGGAAAATGGATTGCATTATTTTATAAAAATGCTAGAGACCCTCATAAAGAATTCAAAGTATACAGCAGAATACTGTAATACTGGGACAAAACCTGGTGACTCAAAACCACAGTTAGCATTAGGCTACATCATCCCAGATGCCCTTCTAGTCACATAGAAGGAGGGAGGGAGGGGGAATGGGAGAGGGAGAAGGGGTAGAAAGAAAGAAAAGAAATTTGATTTAAATGGGTTCAAATGTGTATGGTAATTTTAAAATAAAACATTTTCACTGGAATTTAAGAAAAGAAAAACAATTTCAGGTGAAAGAGAAGCAGTTACATACTTTACATATTTCTACTTTGACTAAATGGCCTGTTTAATATAAAATCACTTTGATGTTGTGATTAAAATTTCTATCTCAAAATAAATTTTTGGAAAAGATTTTTTAAGTCTGGGGACATGGCTCAGTAGTTAAGCATCCCTGAGTTCAATCCCTACTATGAAAAGAAAATTGTGTGTCTTTTTTCTGTACCATTCAAAGTAATCTTTCTACATACATGAAAGACACCTTTGTACACACCTCAGGTAGCCATCCATGATCACCACATCAAGCATCATTCATACACATCCCACAGGGCATACATACACCTCAGAGAGATGTTTTCTGTATACTACATTAAAAAATCCTGTTGCACATCAGAATGACATTCCTACACATGTCAATGTCACCTGCCTATACACCACAGAAGGCACTGAGAGATACATAAGCACCCTTTCTATACACTGTAGAGTACTGTCAATACACACCTTAGACATGCTTTCTGCATACCATATTCAACAATCCATATGCACCTCAGAAATTCTTTCCTACACACCTCAGAGAACCTTCCCTACACCCCTCAAAAGGCCCTTAATACACATGTGAGAAATCACTACCTACACCCCTCTGGGAACCCTCCTAACACACCTCAGAGAGTGCTCTCTACACACCTCAGATATCCCTCCACATGCCCCTCACATAGACCTTTCTACACACCTTTC